>NW_006800362.1:280631-401424 GCF_000485575.1 Poecilia formosa
TTCTGTCATATAATATGTCAGCCCCAAAGTCACAGTTGTCAGTAGCTCGAGGATATAGACACATCGTCTTTGCAGCAGAGAGCCCACTTGGTTTTGTCAAAGTGAAAAACAGCTACTTCAAACATACGGAGTGCTGTAGCTACAAAAAAAAATGCATGAAGGGAGAAATGGCCACTCCAACTTTCAAGCAGGTGAGCAGCTCATCGTCTGTGGTTTTCAGAATTAAATGCAGTTCACAACAGAGTGCCTCTTCTTGCACTCCTAGTCTCCTTTCGGTGCTCTAGCTCCATCCGTAGATGCTGCATGGTGCATCTTTAATCAGGTCATGTCTGCTTTGACACCCTCGTGTCACCAGAACATGCTTCTCTGCAGCTGTGTAAAGAATAGTCGTCTGGAGGTGACACAATGAAAGCTTTTACTGGCTCAGCCACCAAGGAACCAATCCCATCTCTTTAAACGAGGTGCACGTTTGTATTTGCACATATATGGAAGGGACACTGCATGTATTTTAGTGGCAGATGTACTACCAGCTGTCTGTAATGCAATTCAGGACTTGGAATTATACTGTACATATCCGTCCCGGTGTTGATTGCCAAGGATAAGCCTATTGGTGCTAACAAGCATGAAGTCGAGCTGCCAGCAAGAGAAAAAGTCATTTCCCCCTCCTCTTGTCCTCATCTCTCAGGAAACCTTGACATTTTCCAGCACAGAAATGTGAAGTATTTCTTAAGTCCTTTCACGCCTCAGTAGACAAATTGGATCAACCTATCGGTTAACCTTCACGAGAAGAAGAGATAATACTTGAGAGCACATTTCTTAAAAAATATAAGCATGGATGTCTTTTCCTTGTTTGACAACCTTTCATGCACCACTTTACTTAGACACACCTGCTTGTTTGATTTGTTAAAATATAAATGAATCCATTTTTCAGGATTCCTTACATAGGCAAAAGCCAGTGACTCTCTTCATACTGAGCATCTCCTGAAGTGCCAATGAATGGACTCCAGTGGAGCTCTTATGGTCTGCTGTGATTTCAATTAAGTCTTGTCAGTAAAAGCTGTGTAACCTGTTTAGGTCCCAGTTCTATATATGTGAGCTGCTGGTTTGGCAGATCTTCATTTGTTGAGTTAGGACAATATTTGGCTAAGTCAACAACTCACTTGGTTGTTATGTCTAGGCCTGGGTTGGTAACGTTACAGAGGCACACCAAAAACCAAAGAAGCACCAGCCACTACACTTTTTAGGGTGTAAGTGATCATTTTGCATCTGGGAAGCTAGAATTGCTATTCTAATTCAACATTTCTGCATTAGGTAAGATAATTATGTTTATATAGCACATTTTCAGCTACAAGGCAATTCAAAGTGCTTTACATGAGTTAAAATTACGCTTTGGTAGCTTTTCCATTAAACTAAACTTTTCTTATTCTTGGTTCACATGGCAACATTTTGAAATTATTGGATGATTTTCAAAACCACACACATGACAATAAAAATTCAGACATAATAACAGGAGTGGTCCAACAGTGTGTGGTGTACAACCACTTAGCCAAAACAATACAACTCACTGGGACGGATTTTACTCACAAACATTCAAATGTCAGAGGGAAAATCTCGCAAACCTCTCGAGATCGAATGTGAGTTCAGAGCTGACGAGGAAGAAGCAATACCAGTAGTTTGTGGCCTATTTTTAACAGAGAAAAACAAAAAGACAAAAATCCACCTGACTTTCTGGCGCACCACAGCAGTTCTTTTGTCTTATGTATTTATAATTTCCCCTCGTATTTCCGCCACCTTACTTTCTGATTGGCTACACATCATATTCAGCGGATTGTGGCCTTGCTCATCATCAGGGAACATCCCACACACTGGAATATTGGGCGACGACAATCAATATGACGAACATCCCACAATTTGATAAAAAGTGGTCCTGACGTCCTTCCAATGAGTCTAGATCACTGAATGTCTTAAGAATAAATTTATAGCCATCATGATAATCAGAGTATCCCTCAAATAGTCAGAAAGGGAAGAACAGGTCAAAAATCAACGTGATGATTTAGCAGAACTTTCCAACAGCATTTATTTGCCTCCAGCAGTTTCATTTGTTAAAGAATCACTTCATGGTGCCAGTTCTCTTCCAAGCTACTTCCACCGACCCAACCATTAAGATCCTGGAAAAAAAATGGAATTACTCCTGTTCTGTTACTTCATGTTTGTGTTTGAATGCCTAAAATCCTATTTTATGGACTCTGACTGGGCAATAAATCAATCTGTTTGTGTGTAACTTTCCATTAGCATCAACATTGCTTGTGTTTTTTTTTTTGTTTTTTTTTTCTAAAACCTTGGTTAAAGTGGCTCTTCAAATCAGGTCCAAAAATGCAGGCTAGTCTTTTCTTTTTATGCACATAAGTATGTCCTTCTACAGTTTTACTTGTATCTTTCGGAGGTTCTGAGCACAACTTCTGCCATTGTGAAGATACAACCGTAATTTGGTCCAAGTTGCTCAAATCCTTGCTGGCTTGCACAATTATTCTGTTTCAATGCATCAACTTCAAGGACAAAATGTTCTCCTGCTGCCCTTTCTTTCCCATCCTCTGTCAGGTGTCATTGTAATGGGAAAATCTGTATTTTTTTCACATCACCTGTCTGTGACCATCATGTTACGGCTCGTCGACTTGCTGCATACCAATTTGTCTGTCAAACAGAAATATAGCCAAACAAACAATGATGCAAAATGACAAAAATGCAAATAGAAATATGTTGTTGTGTTGTTGTTTTTTTTTTCTTTCTTTCTGGTTGAGCTATTTTTATACTAACATAATAAATAAGCTATACAGGGACAAGAGCTTAATTTCAAATGAAAGGCAGGGGGTAAGGAATAACAGTCTTCAGTAAAAGAAAAGCAGGCCATATTATGTTCTGCCAGCTGACAATTGTAAAAAAAAAAAAAAAAAAATGCGGCTCTGTCAGATGAATCCAAAAGTAGGACAAGCACTGAACACACAAAACTCATGCTGCTTTTTGCTCCTGTAACAGATGGTATAAATGACAAGACTTTTATTTAATCATTTGCAAATAATTTAAAGGACGTATTTTTAGAACATTTTCTATTAGGCTTTCAAAAAGTCATGGAAGTTTGCTTTGCATATTTAAACATGTAGTGTAACTTGCATATTAATTATTACATTTTTTACTGCTATACCACACACACATATATTAGCTACAGTCATACCTAATTGAAGGGTAAAATACGATGAGAACCATTTTTGGTCATAGCTGCAATATCTGATTTGCTGCATCTGATACTGTGACACATATGTAGTGTGAAAGGCATATTCAACCTTTGGCACTCATGAAAAATATGTCTTGCTTATCCAGTGATCAACTTGTGTATGCTGCAGTGTTGACTGATGCCAGATTATTATTTTTCCAAGCTAATGTGTTTTCCTACAACACTAGTGACTGTTGTATATGTGTCACTTTAAATCAATTAAATGTACAAGAATTGGAGAAGTACATGAAAAGGCATCTTGTCCAAATAATGTAAAAAGTAATTTCTGTAAACTCCTTTTTGTTTCCTTATACAGTGATAAAGTTTTTGTTTCCATTATTAAAGGAGCAGACATTGCACTCTGCTGGTAGTCTGTCCTAATGTATTAAAGCCCCTTTCAAAATACTAACATAGCTTCTGGACATGTCTTGACCCGGACATGTCCCTTGATTGAAGTAGGGAATGTGTTTTGTGTATACCTGTGTCCCAAATGCACCTTGAATGATGGCAGACCTTTTCAGTTAGACCACTGTGGCACATAAAAGATGCTGTTGATGTTGTTTTGTCTTCTGAGTTTTAGAGGTGTCTGGGAAAAAGAGTGCAAGACGACTGACACCAACCGGAGTGAAGTGTAGCAAGATGATGTTTGCACTTTGGGTCACGTATTTGTTACATTGGCATCATTGCGTAAATATTGTGAAAGGAAATTTTGACATTAAATTTACGCGGCTGTTATGTAGGAGGTAGGTATGGTATGTCACAGTTCTATCTCTTTCTTTAAAATTCTTTGAGTGTTGAACTCAGTTGGGTAAGTCTCCGTAAAAAGATCGCCTACAGATATCTTTTGCTGCATCTTGTGTAAAGTTTACTGCCAGATCACATGCACATTTTAAAATATCTTCAGCCTCACCAAGTACACTCTGAACCCTCTCCTTGGGCTTGAACTTGCGTATCATTGGCTTGGGAGAGGTAATAAAGACCAGAGGGACCTCAGTAATTTCGACAGTTATCTAGGGAGCAACCTTACCCTCAAATCTCTGCTGAAATTCTCATCATATTGACACGGCCCCACCTTTACTGCTGCCTCCTGAATGCTCAAGGCTGGGCTGCATGGCGGGGGTCTTAACGGACACCAGGTGCAGCCGATCGGACCGACAACTAGCGCCTTCCCACCAGCGCTCCAGCACAATGGGTCACAATGAGCTGCTTTGGTACAACCAGAGAACAGTTTCCTAGAACTGATTGGCTGTCAGGCTCAATCCATTCGCTGCCCCCAGGAGCATGTCTCCATGACCAATTTAGGAGGCAGAGGCAGAGTCAGAGCCTTCCCACACTCCCTTTGCCTTTGAGAGAGAGAACAACGGCCTTATGTCGATGTGAGCTGATTAAACATAGTTGTTAAAAGGGTGTGCCAAGCTTCAGGTCATTGGCAGTCCTCAGAGTTATTGATTTATGTCTTTTTTGTCCCCCTCAAATATTTGTTTATTGTTGACATTCTGTCTCTAAGTTTCTTTGCTGTTTATTTTTTTTATTTCTAAATTTCTTGGCAAAAGAATACAAAAAGAGTCAAGAACTCCTTAAAAAAAAAGAACTATCATACAATACAAACTAAATCTATTAACTTTGGTGAAGTTTGTAATCAATTTGTTACATCCTGTCCAAAAAAAAAAAAAAATTACTTGAAATATAAATAAGCACATTGGGTCATAACCCTCATATTTCTGCTCACATTCCTCCAATTTTTTACCTAAGAAATGTATCATTTTTACAGGAAACTCGCTGTGTTCTGGAATCCTTCTCCCTTCACTCTTGGAATAGAAATGGGAGGGTCACTAAGGGAGATCTGTGCTGTCTCAATTAGAAGAGGAGGCGTTTTTCTCCCTGGGCTCTGCTCCAAGCCCAGCTGTGCACCTTCCACCGTGGGCTGAGCCGCTCCCTGCATACTGAAGACATTACTGGCCACAGGTCAAAGTGTCACTCAGTGGGACTCATCCTGCTTCCTGCATACGCACCTTGTATTCATAGATGAACAGAACCAGATGCTTGTACAGAGGAATCTGATTACAGATACATGTGACTGAAGCTTACTGGACAATTTGAGTCATGATTATTGTTATTATTATCACTAGGCCCTACTTCACTGTGTTATCTTTAGGCGAGATAATTATTTCATAGTTGGCA
Organism: Poecilia formosa; assembly: GCF_000485575.1. Taxonomy (NCBI): domain Eukaryota; kingdom Metazoa; phylum Chordata; class Actinopteri; order Cyprinodontiformes; family Poeciliidae; genus Poecilia; species Poecilia formosa. The sequence goes on from NW_006800362.1 coordinate 286,081, forward strand.
GCATCCACTTTTTTATGGTTCACCTCGACATGGGGGCAGTATGATTCAAATTTTAGGGGGAAGGAACAACTTGTATACTTCATGTATCACTTTTACAACTTTTCTACATGAACAAACTCAAGACATATTTTGAGGGAAATGTGTGGAGGGAAAAACACAGATGAGGCAACTAAAAGTTAGCCAAAAAGTTCATTTTACATCTTGAATGTCAAACTTGGTCAACCACTGCATAACACTCTTGACAAAAGTAATAATAGACTCAAGCTTGAATTTGAGTTTGATGATTTAATTAGTGAGGAGATCTGCTTAAGTCACTTGGAGACCCAACAACTGGCACCCTACAGAAAAATGTAAAAGCCCTGTTTGTCACAAGGCCTTCTTGTTTGTATTTCATCACTCTGACGTATAACTACGAGAAAATTGTTAGTGGAAACCCTCAAATTTTGGCCTTAAAATCTCACTCAAGCTGGTTGTGGAAACTTGGAGAAAGAAAATCTGTCACAGCTGAAACTAAGCAGTTCAGCTAAATGAGATGAGCTATCTGTTTAGCGTGATCTATGCACAGCAGCAGACGATTTTACTGATATACTATATACAAAACTTAGAAACCGCTGTAAATTAGCATTTTTTTTCTTAGTCGATAAAATTTGTGCTCTTAAGAAACCGCTGTAACCCTCTCTTTGGTCCAACGTTTACGTAACTCTCTCAAGTTATCGCTAACCTTTCCCTTTTTCCTGAACAGATGATTCTAGTAGTAAAAGTAGTTGCTTTATCTTTTCTGCGTTGCCAGTAAGCGGTCACAGTCATGCACAACAATATCCGACTGCACATCTATCTCATGTGTCAGCATCTCCATAAGCTACTCCTTGTTTTTTAGGAAGGTGCATCTAAAAATTGTTTTAAATTAACTGATCTGCTTTCCATGAAAAGGCCTTTTTTTATTCAATGTGGTTTATAGGTCCTCTAATATTTATTTGGCCTTTTACTTTAATAGGAGCTATATGGGTTTTTTTTTTATTGTGAAAATTTGTATTCAGCAAGTGGTGATACAGAAAGTCATATGCTTCTCCATGTTTGGTATTCCCTTTTGGGGCTCTGGTTTGCCAAGATGACAGGAAAATAATTAATTTCCAGTCTGAATCAGTAGGGGAACGGTTGCCCTTTTTCCGAGTGGGCGTGTTCGTTTAGCAACCAAGACAGTGGGAGGAGTGGACCAGCTATATATCCACTCATCAGATTGATTTCAAGGTTAAGAGAAAAACCTCCGTTTAAAGAAACTCAACATAAAAAATTACCAACCAGATTCTTGTTCAAAGTGCTTTCATGCTTTTACATATTTATTTTTATTCTGCATTTAATCGGCGTTGTCTTTTTAGCTGTTCGTGTTTTAGCCTACATGCATAAAAACATGTATATTAATGAAGTCAAGCTCTGTGGAACTGGTATTTTCTTGGCAGAGGGCAGTGACTTTTCTTCAGCATCCATCTCCGTCAGACAGCCTGGCAGATTTCCAGTAGCTAAATCCTCAGCATGAGTCCCTGACATGGAGGACGGGGCCCATGTTTGCAGGCAGATTGCACATTTGAAGGAATAAATTGCTTCGAAGAAGCCAGACTCCACATTGTCTGTTCCACTCTGTGTTCCTTTGCCTTTAAATATGTTAGTTGAAGACCTGTCATTTGCAGTTTTCTGTTATTTCTTTTCAAGGCCTGTTCATTTTCTGGTGCCTGGTGGCGGGGCTCAGCCGAGGAGTCTGTGTCCGGAAGTGAACATGTGGTAGTGTTTAGCTTCCTAATGCCCTGGGTTTTATGGACGTCTTGAGGGAGATATCTCATGGAAGGCGACCAGGATAAGGAATCTGGGCCAGCAAACAGACTGGATGTCCAAGTGTTGGAGAACTCTTGTTATCATAGAGTTTCCCATGGGTGTACCTCAATCCAAGGCCCACAGAGATGAATACCAAATCGTCCTTAATAAGCCAAAATTGTTTTTTTTTTTTTTTTCCTGTCAAGCATTCATCTGTGTTTTCATTACAATTTAACAATTTGGTGACTCCCCTTGGCACAGACCAATCTTTAACCCCCCCAGATAATAAAATGTGTAACATTTATGCTCACCAGAAGCTTTTCTTCATGTATTTTTAAGTTTTTTGTTTTTTTTTCAATAGAGAACTTTTTTCTTTCCATTTCTTAAAACACATCACCCTGACTCTAAAACTACGACTTGCTGTTTTATTATTGCATTTCTCTTTCCAAAAATATTTTTGACTTTATGTCTTTAGAAATAAAAAGATCTGGTTAAAGACTTTACACAAGTGCAAGACAAAAAAAAATAAAGTTCAAGAAATGAACACGACGATAAATACCCATGCCAATAGAAAAACTTGTATCCATTTGTGAAAACAAAAAAAAATATGTGTTCGCGTTTCAAATATTGCTTCAGTCTTTTATGTAAGCCCAGTGTTGTTTGCGTTGTGAACTGGATGCGTCAGCTTTCCTTTTCTTTTCAATCGGCATTTCCAATCATTTTGTTTGTGTCTGATAAATAATAAATTCATCCTAAAAGGCTTTGTTGGACACAAGGTTCCCAGATTTTTCCAGACTCAAGTGTGTCTCCATTGTGTGACTGCTGGGGGGGAGATTCTGCTAACAAATATGAGGGACAGCATTGTTTTCACAGTATTACATTTCAGCCTTTGGACGACTAGAAGAACACGTCTTAATATTGGCAAGGACTTCAGTCAGCTGTTGCGGACCTACGATGTCATTTGGGTTAAGCCTTTTAGGACTGAAGAAGCCTTAAAAAAAAGCATTTCCAAAGTTCTATTTCTACTAAAAAGAAAAACTTTCTCCTGAGTAGAGGATTTGTAGCAACTGCCTGCAAACTTCTGTGTTTTGTTTTCATTTCTAAAACTTTAAAAGCTTTTTTGTTGTGGCCAGCCATCTGGGTATATGCCACCTATATTCATCCTCTCCACACACCTGGGACTCTGACTAGTGTGGCAGCTTGAAATGTGTGCAAGCCCTCCAGGGCCCATCAGTCCACATGCAGCACTCAGAGGAAACACATGTGACTCGTGGCATAATTGAGTCAACCGGCAGAAAACTTTCGCGGCGGCCAGCCTTCTGATGCCAATTGTTCAGCTCCCAGCAGGAGAGCTCTGAGATGTGTAGGTTAGCATCATAAATAATGGTTCATTATGGGTTTTAAAGGCACTCTCCTTAACTATGTGCAGCATGGGGGCCTTCAGGCAAGGGCGAACAGCAGAATACTGAGAGCACCCTGGTGAGAATGTAAAGTATCATCATGAGGGATTAAAGTTGCTGTACAGTAAATGGATAATAGAGAATGTAGATAATAATTTGTTATTAAAAGGAGCTGAATTTCCCCCTTTTGGCTCGACTTTAGATTTTTTTAGGGTAATCACAAAAGAAGTTTTATTTTGATTCCAGATCAAGGGGGTTATTAGTGCTTAGTCATTTAGTAAATTTGAAAAATTTAAAGTTATTGTAATATTTTACTTGTTTCTGAGGGAAGTGCACCAATTGCAGTTTTCATGCCGATATTCAAAAAGCCTAACCTGCTGATATTTTATTTTTTTAAATACCTAATACTGTCAGGTATTATAAGGTCATAATACACCTTCTGTGTTACAATCTAATTTGATTGAAAAATACACATGAAACAGTACAAACTTTGTTTAACCGCACACTGTCACGCTGTCAAACATAAATGAAAAGCTTAGCGCATTGCTGCCCAAGTTATTAACCAAACCAAAAACATCTGTTCCTTTAGTGTTTCGTTTTTCACACCGTAAAAACAAAGAACTTGCACAACTGGTTAGACTGCAGACCTGCTTTGACCCTCTGCACAGAAATTAAGTGCGCAGCAGCATTTACCTTTTACAAAATCACAAAGTTTGAGGTCAGCTGAACAAAAACTAACTAAGCAACTTAAAGAACCTATGAACTGTCCTCAGTTTTGGTTTCCTCTTGGTGCAACGCAAAAAAAAAAAAAAAATCCAAATGTAGCAGCTGGATATTAATTGTCTGTTTAAATGTAAATGAGAACGGTGGCACTTTCACATGTATGCATCTACTGATCCTCTAATACAAATCCTGTTTCTTGTGCACTCTTTTTTCCTTCCACTCAACTTTCTATGAGTCGGCTTGAATACAACATTCTGTGAATGGACAACTAATTTCATCGATTACATTTTGTGACTTTCCCTGCTGGTTGGTGGAAATCATCTGTTAAGACAACTGTGAAGTCAGTAGTCTTCCTACGATTGTGTAAACCATAAAAAAGACTTTTTTTTATGGTCTTAAATGCTTATAAATGTAATATGTATAATATATAAATAATTGTCATAATGTTGCAAGAACACAGCATTTCTAAGGATCTGGTTTTTTGTTATCCTTTGGTTTAAGGAGTTGAAATAGTGAAATAACTGAATTTTTCAATGGTCTCCTGTTATTCTGAGGTGCCTTTGTGCAAGCAGATTGTTTTCTGCGTTGAAACACGCCGTCAAAATGACATAACAGGAAAGGGGAACCCCGTTGATTTAGTGGACCTCTGTTGGTATCTGGCAGCAAGCCTAGGCAGCAGCTCCTTTGGGTCCTGCAGGTCGCAGAATGCAGCTTTCGTTGGTAGAACTTGTTTTGACGCAGTCTGTGGGTGTTGATTTGGATTGAAATCTGATATGTTTAGAGGCCAGATAATCACTTGGCCCTTTGCCATTTCCCTTAAGCTGTTCCTGAGCAGTTTGGCTGTGTAGGAGGGAATGCTGAGGCCACTGGCAGGGAGTGTCTCCACAATGGATTAGTGTGCTCGCTCAGTCACGGTGTTGTTTCAATCTACCTAAATCAGAATGTTTTACTGGCTAACTTTTGTTCAACTTTAACTTAACTTTTTTTATATTTAAATGCCATACTTTGGATTCATTTTGGTCGAAGGATAGATCCTTTGATAAACTTTGACAACAACAGCAGAAACGGTTTGACACGCATCTCTCACGATGAATCATGCAATACGTGGGTTGCATTGTTCCTACATTTAATAATTAACCTGGATTTCCACATCTACTTGAAACACATTTCGATTCTCGTGTCCCTCCTCTCCCTGTGTAGCTTTTGTCGGAGAGGGAAAGCATGCAGCTCGCATTACAGTCAGATCTGGATTAAAGTCGGGGTCCTGACGTTTTGAGGGCTCCTGAAGGAGCATCTTAGCATTCTGACAAAAAAATAAATAAAAAAAAACATCTGAGACTATATCTTTCATCATTTTAAACCTACTTGCAATTTAGCATTGCTTAACACTGTAAACAACTACATCCCTGATGTGATATGTTGACAGTGCTCAGCAGAGTTAGGTAGCTGCCTTAAGCGTTCCTTCTTCTAGGTGCCCAGGAGATGTTGCCTCTTTGATTCTTTCTTCAAATATGCAAGCCAGCACTGAGGGAGCAGATTGTTTGTTCTAGATTTCCTCTGAGACTCCCACCTTGGGCTTAAACAGAGCAGTTGTGATGATTAGCAACAAAGTGTGCTTCCTCACAGAAACCGTCAGGGGAGAACGAAGGATCTAAGGAGTCTTCTTTCTCATATCGCTCCTTCTTTATTGTGGGAAATTAAACTTTCCTCAGTTCTGTAATTCTGCTTTAAAACGTTGTCCTGCCGCTGTCTACATGGACAAGTAAGCTTTTAGATAAACTTGATGTTATTTCAGGGTAAACACTGAAGAGTTTGTGCTGACAGGCTGTGTGGCAAGTCTGTTTATTTAGTTTTGAAGCAGTTTTGTGGACTGTATTATTGGTGAACTTTGTCGGTTTTCTTGGATTTGAAGGGGGTAAACGGTTATTTTCATCAAACTTTGGAAGTAAATGTAATTCTTCAAAACAGACTCCACACCCCGGCAGTGATCCCGTTGTGACGACGAGGAGAACTTTATTTTACAAAATATTTGTACCTCATCTCCCAAATGCATCTGACTGTAACCACATTCCACATTTTGTAAATCTCCTCCAAACCTTTGAGTGAACTTTTATTTGCATTCCTGTCGGGGCGCAGGTTGTCCCAGTTCCCTGTGCACTTCTTTTCTATCACACGTTTTCTGTCGACCAAACGTCGAGTCCGTACGCTGAGATACATCATCGCCCTGTGAAAAGCATCTTCAGCTGCGTCTGTCTGCTGGACACCTGTCGATTCAAAAACATTTCTGTAATAAAAAGGTTTTTGTTTTAATTGGTCTTGCATGTAAAGCACTTTCAGAGAAAGTGCACTTTGTGTTTTCATTAATCCTACAGGACAATTATCAAAACTAACAGATAGTTGAAGTACTTTGTGACGAAATCTCTCTCATCTTGTCTGTCTGATCAGCATTTTTATGTTTATTCTATTCAGACATGTAGATTGATTAATTACACACAGTTCAATTCGACCATAATTATGGAACTATTCAGTCCAATTCAACTGATAATATGTCAATTAGTATAAAGGTTACCTGTAAGTAGACTTCATCTAGACATTACCTTTGCTGCAACCCACTGCATATCATGTAGCTGGCCAGTTGTTTTAAACTTTTTTTTTTCTTTTTTTTGTACTGCAGTGAAAAAAGATGTGACTGATGAGACCGATGACCGAGTGCCACAGTTCAAGAAGAAGGCAAAGGAACTTCGTATCCTGGATCCCAAAACGGCGCAGAACCTCTGTAAGTATCCTTGGATTTCTGTTTGGTTCATGCAGCGTTCTTTACAATCGTCTTTCATCTCAGAAAGTTCAGTGCTTCTTTTTTTCTTTTTTTTTTCCACAATGCAGCTGTTTATATTCCCACGAGCAGGAAAAGGCAGCTGCTGGTGGGATAATAATAATAATAATAATAAAAAAAACTATTATAATAACGCCCTCTGTGTTAGGATAGTGAATTATTGAGCCCTTTCTGGGAACCTGAAGATGTTTTTGGCAATAATATAGCAGTCAAACTAAGTGCATATAGCTTTTTTCCAAGCCTTGTGTGTCAGATTATGCAAAGCAATTCTTAACAGATTTGACTGCTTGAGCTCCATGTGGGTGTTTAAAGCCCAAGCAGACTTCTTTCTGCAAGCTTTCGGTTAATGCTGGATGCTAATATAAAGTTATATATAAAAAAAGAAAGATAATAAAATAAAATAAAAACCTCCCAATTTTGCTTTTGAAGTGTAAAGGATCTGGTCTTTACATGTTATAAAACAATTTTAATCTAACCACACAGCCCACCATGTAATTTATTAAGCAAGGTTGAAAAATGTATTTTAAAAAAATGAAGTAGGCACAAAAACTCCATGTGTCAAACCCTGCAATGTAAAATGGTGTATTCTTTTTATGTAGAATTTTTTAATTTGCCAAACTTCACTTTGCATGTCATTATTCATTTCTTAAGAATAGACAAAATCCGTAAATTCTTCAAACCCTGTATTAAAATGCTTATAGCTGCTAAGAGTTTAAACGCCAAATATCCCTAATATGCATTAATACACACAGTTGAATTTGCCTTAGGACTACACCACAAGCTAACATTCAAAGTTTCCCGTATTTCAAATAATAAGGGAACAGCCAACCAGTGCCAAGGAAAGAAATGGCGCTCATGGATTGGCTGATTTGCAGATGCTAGCCAATGGCGTGTAAAGTAGCATAGCCCCTTGATCTTTCAGCTTTCAAAGCAGCGTTGTCTTTTGACTGTTAGATATGACCTACAAAAACATCTGCAAATGGGGAGGAGTCCAGCATAAAGAAATTAATTCCCTTTCCTCTCATGAAAACTATAACCACATTTATGTAGTTACGCTCATTGGAGTTTTGTAGAAGATGAGTCACTCACACAAAAAGCAAAATGTAAGTGTTGATGCAGCCCATTTAAAGTTTGGGATTAAATCTGATTCTTAAAAATACTCCTAAAAAATAGGTTCTAGGTGGAAACGGATCGTTTGTTTCAATCCTCACATCCAACATGACTCCTTGAAAGATATGTCATTTATTTCTTGCAAAAATGTAGACAAAATAATCAACAAATATTATACTCTAAAAATCACCAAGCTGCGTCTTTTCAAAATTTAATAACTGCTTATTTTCATTCTGGTATATTCTTACTGCTTAAAGAAAAAAAACTAAATTGACTTAACTTATAATTTACAGGAATGCAACACTAATGTCCACACTACCGATTAAAAGACGTAATTAAAAATGTTTTCTAAATTTAAAAAAAAAAAAAAAAAAATATCCGGAAGGAGAGTCGGATGCACAAGATTACCTGTTAGTTATAGCAAATACTAGATGAAAATCAGTTTGTTTTATATTAGTGGATATTAAAATGTGTTTCGTGACCTGAAATTTTTAAATGTGAGCAAACAATGGAACAAAAACTGAACAGATCTATAAGATGACAGAAACACTACCATGTAGGGATGATCTGTACTTCAGCATTTAGAAAACGATTTTTGATTACAGTAAACTACTCTCATGGTTAACAGTGTGTGTATTTTGTCCTATTTGGGGCCTTGTCACCAGTCAGCCACACACTGCAGCTTGCTGACAGCGCTGAGGGAAGGTTTTTGGAGACAGATGGACACAATTTACCCGATAGCAGAATGCATAATCATTTTACCATGATACATAAAGTGGCACTGACATGACAATCACTCACGTTATCCCACCACCCATCCCAGTCACTGAACCTTCACATCAGAATTGAGAAGAGAGCTTGCCAGGTTCAGCGGTAGGCAATGACAATGATTTATGTTGCGGTAGTGTTTGTCAAGGCGACTCGGGGGAGCTGTGTGGTTTGTGTACGACAACAAGATTCCCGCCCATTTCCTTTGTGAAGGTGGGAACTTTAACGCTTATTTTTTCCTTCCTGCCAAAACTGGAGACCCCTCTGTCGGCTTGGTAATCAGACCTGGCACTGACACCTATCAGCCCTGTCAAAAAACGTACACAAGTGCAGTGACAACATTTGCAAATGCTCACAGTAGCATGAATGCAAAAACAACCCGGATATGAACGTAGCGCATCATCTCACAATCAGGGTTTTCTTCACATTTTTCATATTTCATACTTTCAAGGTTAAGCCTTTGCACACAAAACCTGCAACAAGAAGACCAGAAAAGATGGTCAGACGGATGAATACACCGTTCGGTTGAGTTGCCATTCCTCCATCCTGTCTGGTTTTTCCAATTTGCAATTTCCATGTTTAAAGTCTAACGCTGGTTGCAATTCCTGCCATAAATTCATAGTGATCCTCTATCTTTTATGCTTTTAAAAAACAATAAAAATACTGTAAGTTTTTCTTGGCATCAAAAATGTGTTGGAAACATGATTGCACCACAAACTTTCCCCATTCTGGCAACAATTGGCGTAGAAACCAGGAAATAGTCCAACAAGTGCAACGTGACAGCCCACAAACACGGTCATGGCATCTAACCAGCCAGAACACGGCATCATGGAGTCACGGCGTTAACATCGTGCACGTTTTTTGTTCTAATAAAAGCTCATAAATACAGAAAGTAGTAGATTTTAAAAAAATGACTATGAGGGATAAAACGGAAAGGAAAAAAAAATGCTGCTTTTCTAGTTTCTTGTCAGATACAGACATCAGGTCCCACTGCTACAGTTGTATGGCAGCTGTTGAGTGACTCTCTTCCAACTCATTACTAAAGCTCCACCTGTGACTTCCACCTGGATACGCCATCAGCTCCAATTTCCAGTCTACCCTCCCCACCTGGAGTGTGAAACACCCACCAGGCTTCCCCTTGAGGCAAATACATCGCGCCCCTTTCGCATCCACCCAAACAAAAACATGTTGCTTTCAGGAGCGGCCAGAACTGTCGCTCTTGTTTTTTATTGGGTTTCTGTTTTAGATTGCCCATGTAAAANTTTTTACAGGAAACTCGCTGTGTTCTGGAATCCTTCTCCCTTCACTCTTGGAATAGAAATGGGAGGGTCACTAAGGGAGATCTGTGCTGTCTCAATTAGAAGAGGAGGCGTTTTTCTCACTGGGCTCTGCTCCAAGCCCAGCTGTGCACCTTCCACCGTGGGCTGAGCCGCTCCCTGCATACTGAAGACATTACTGGCCACAGGTCAAAGTGTCACTCAGTGGGACTCATCCTGCTTCCTGTATACGCACCTTGTATTCATAGATGAACAGAACCAGATGCTTGTACAGAGGAATCTGATTACAGATACATGTGACTGAAGCTCACTGGACAATTTGAGTCATGATTATTGTTATTATTATCACTAGGCCCTACTTCACTGTGTTATCTTTAGGCGAGATAATTATTTCATAGTTGGCAGCATCCACTTTTTTATGGTTCACCTCGACATGGGGGCAGTATGATTGAAATTTTAGGGGGAAGGAACAACTTGTATACTTCATGTATCACTTTTACAACTTTTCTACATGAACAAACTCAAGACATATTTTGAGGGAAATGTGTGGAGGGAAAAACACAGATGAGGCAACTAAAAGTTAGCCAAAAAGTTCATTTTACATCTTGAATGTCAAACTTGGTCAACCACTGCATAACACTCTTGACAAAAGTAATAATAGACTCAAGCTTGAATTTGAGTTTGATGATTTAATTAGTGAGGAGATCTGCTTAAGTCACTTGGAGACCCAACAACTGGCACCCTAGAGAAAAATGTAAAAGCCCTGTTTGTCACAAGGCCTTCTTGTTTGTATTTCATCACTCTGACGTATAACTACGAGAAAATTGTTAGTGGAAACCCTCAAATTTTGGCCTTAAAATCTCACTCAAGCTGGTTGTGGAAACTTGGAGAAAGAAAATCTGTCACAGCTGAAACTAAGCAGTTCAGCTAAATGAGATGAGCTATCTGTTTAGCGTGATCTATGCACAGCAGCAGACGATTTTACTGATATACTATATACAAAACTTAGAAACCGCTGTAAATTAGCATTTTTTTTCTTAGTCGATAAAATTTGTGCTCTTAAGAAACCGCTGTAACCCTCTCTTTGGTCCAACGTTTACGTAACTCTCTCAAGTTATCGCTAACCTTTCCCTTTTTCCTGAACAGATGATTCTAGTAGTAAAAGTAGTTGCTTTATCTTTTCTGCGTTGCCAGTAAGCGGTCACAGTCATGCACAACAATATCCGACTGCACATCTATCTCATGTGTCAGCATCTCCATAAGCTACTCCTTGTTTTTTAGGAAGGTGCATCTAAAAATTGTTTTAAATTAACTGATCTGCTTTCCATGAAAAGGCCTTTTTTTATTCAATGTGGTTTATAGGTCCTCTAATATTTATTTGGCCTTTTACTTTAATAGGAGCTATATGGGTTTTTTTTTTATTGTGAAAATTTGTATTCAGCAAGTGGTGATACAGAAAGTCATATGCTTCTCCATGTTTGGTATTCCCTTTCGGGGCTCCTGGTTTGCCAAGATGACAGGAAAATAATTAATTTCCAGTCTGAATCAGTAGGGGAACGGTTGCCCTTTTTCCGAGTGGGCGTGTTCGTTTAGCAACCAAGACAGTGGGAGGAGTGGACCAGCTATATATCCACTCATCAGATTGATTTCAAGGTTAAGAGAAAAACCTCCGTTTAAAGAAACTCAACATAAAAAATTACCAACCAGATTCTTGTTCAAAGTGCTTTCATGCTTTTACATATTTATTTTTATTCTGCATTTAGTCGGCGTTGTCTTTTTAGCTGTTCGTGTTTTAGCCTACATGCATAAAAACATGTATATTAATGAAGTCAAGCTCTGTGGAACTGGTATTTTCTTGGCAGAGGGCAGTGACTTTTCTTCAGCATCCATCTCCGTCAGACAGCCTGGCAGATTTCCAGTAGCTAAATCCTCAGCATGAGTCCCTGACATGGAGGACGGGGCCCATGTTTGCAGGCAGATTGCACATTTGAAGGAATAAATTGCTTCGAAGAAGCCAGACTCCACATTGTCTGTTCCACTCTGTGTTCCTTTGCCTTTAAATATGTTAGTTGAAGACCTGTCATTTGCAGTTTTCTGTTATTTCTTTTCAAGGCCTGTTCATTTTCTGGTGCCTGGTGGCGGGGCTCAGCCGAGGAGTCTGTGTCCGGAAGTGAACATGTGGTAGTGTTTAGCTTCCTAATGCCCTGGGTTTTATGGACGTCTTGAGGGAGATATCTCATGGAAGGCGACCAGGATAAGGAATCTGGGCCAGCAAACAGACTGGATGTCCAAGTGTTGGAGAACTCTTGTTATCATAGAGTTTCCCATGGGTGTACCTCAATCCAAGGCCCACAGAGATGAATACCAAATCGTCCTTAATAAGCCAAAATTGTTTTTTTTTTTTTTTTCCTGTCAAGCATTCATCTGTGTTTTCATTACAATTTAACAATTTGGTGACTCCCCTTGGCACAGACCAATCTTTAACCCCCCCAGATAATAAAATGTGTAACATTTATGCTCACCAGAAGCTTTTCTTCATGTATTTTTAAGTTTTTTGTTTTTTTTTCAATAGAGAACTTTTTTCTTTCCGTTTCTTAAAACACATCACCCTGACTCTAAAACTACGACTTGCTGTTTTATTATTGCATTTCTCTTTCCAAAAATATTTTTAACTTTGTCTTTAGAAATAAAAAGATCTGGTTAAAGACTTTACACAATTGCAAGACAAAATAAAGTTCAAGAAATGAACACAACGATAAATACCCATGCCAATAGAAAAACTTGTATCCATTTGTGAAAACAAAAAAAAATATGTGTTCGCGTTTCAAATATTGCTTCAGTCTTTTATGTAAGCCCAGTGTTGTTTGCGTTGTGAACTGGATGCGTCAGCTTTCCTTTTCTTTTCAATCGGCATTTCCAATCATTTTGTTTGTGTCTGATAAATAATAAATTCATCCTAAAAGGCTTTGTTGGACACAAGGTTCCCAGATTTTTCCAGACTCAAGTGTGTCTCCATTGTGTGACTGCTGGGGGGGAGATTCTGCTAACAAATATGAGGGACAGCATTGTTTTCACAGTATTACATTTCAGCCTTTGGACGACTAGAAGAACACGTCTTAATATTGGCAAGGACTTCAGTCAGCTGTTGCGGACCTACGATGTCATTTGGGTTAAGCCTTTTAGGACTGAAGAAGCCTTAAAAAAAAGCATTTCCAAAGTTCTATTTCTACTAAAAAGAAAAACTTTCTCCTGAGTAGAGGATTTGTAGCAACTGCCTGCAAACTTCTGTGTTTTGTTTTCATTTCTAAAACTTTAAAAGCTTTTTTGTTGTGGCCAGCCATCTGGGTATATGCCACCTATATTCATCCTCTCCACACACCTGGGACTCTGACTAGTGTGGCAGCTTGAAATGTGTGCAAGCCCTCCAGGGCCCATCAGTCCACATGCAGCACTCAGAGGAAACACATGTGACTCGTGGCATAATTGAGTCAACCGGCAGAAAACTTTCGCGGCGGCCAGCCTTCTGATGCCAATTGTTCAGCTCCCAGCAGGAGAGCTCTGAGATGTGTAGGTTAGCATCATAAATAATGGTTCATTATGGGTTTTAAAGGCACTCTCCTTAACTATGTGCAGCATGGGGGCCTTCAGGCAAGGGCGAACAGCAGAATACTGAGAGCACCCTGGTGAGAATGTAAAGTATCATCATGAGGGATTAAAGTTGCTGTACAGTAAATGGATAATAGAGAATGTAGATAATAATTTGTTATTAAAAGGAGCTGAATTTCCCCCTTTTGGCTCGACTTTAGATTTTTTTAGGGTAATCACAAAAGAAGTTTTATTTTGATTCCAGATCAAGGGGGTTATTAGTGCTTAGTCATTTAGTAAATTTGAAAAATTTAAAGTTATTGTAATATTTTACTTGTTTCTGAGGGAAGTGCACCAATTGCAGTTTTCATGCCGATATTCAAAAAGCCTAACCTGCTGATATTTTATTTTTTTAAATACCTAATACTGTCAGGTATTATAAGGTCATAATACACCTTCTGTGTTACAATCTAATTTGATTGAAAAATACACATGAAACAGTACAAACTTTGTTTAACCGCACACTGTCACGCTGTCAAACATAAATGAAAAGCTTAGCGCATTGCTGCCCAAGTTATTAACCAAACCAAAAACATCTGTTCCTTTAGTGTTTCGTTTTTCACACCGTAAAAACAAAGAACTTGCACAACTGGTTAGACTGCAGACCTGCTTTGACCCTCTGCACAGAAATTAAGTGCGCAGCAGCATTTACCTTTTACAAAATCACAAAGTTTGAGGTCAGCTGAACAAAAACTAACTAAGCAACTTAAAGAACCTATGAACTGTCCTCAGTTTTGGTTTCCTCTTGGTGCAACGCAAAAAAAAAAAAAAAATCCAAATGTAGCAGCTGGATATTAATTGTCTGTTTAAATGTAAATGAGAACGGTGGCACTTTCACATGTATGCATCTACTGATCCTCTAATACAAATCCTGTTTCTTGTGCACTCTTTTTTCCTTCCACTCAACTTTCTATGAGTCGGCTTGAATACAACATTCTGTGAATGGACAACTAATTTCATCGATTACATTTTGTGACTTTCCCTGCTGGTTGGTGGAAATCATCTGTTAAGACAACTGTGAAGTCAGTAGTCTTCCTACGATTGTGTAAACCATAAAAAAGACTTTTTTTTATGGTCTTAAATGCTTATAAATGTAATATGTATAATATATAAATAATTGTCATAATGTTGCAAGAACACAGCATTTCTAAGGATCTGGTTTTTTGTTATCCTTTGGTTTAAGGAGTTGAAATAGTGAAATAACTGAATTTTTCAATGGTCTCCTGTTATTCTGAGGTGCCTTTGTGCAAGCAGATTGTTTTCTGCGTTGAAACACGCCGTCAAAATGACATAACAGGAAAGGGGAACCCCGTTGATTTAGTGGACCTCTGTTGGTATCTGGCAGCAAGCCTAGGCAGCAGCTCCTTTGGGTCCTGCAGGTCGCAGAATGCAGCTTTCGTTGGTAGAACTTGTTTTGACGCAGTCTGTGGGTGTTGATTTGGATTGAAATCTGATATGTTTAGAGGCCAGATAATCACTTGGCCCTTTGCCATTTCCCTTAAGCTGTTCCTGAGCAGTTTGGCTGTGTAGGAGGGAATGCTGAGGCCACTGGCAGGGAGTGTCTCCACAATGGATTAGTGTGCTCGCTCAGTCACGGTGTTGTTTCAATCTACCTAAATCAGAATGTTTTACTGGCTAACTTTTGTTCAACTTTAACTTAACTTTTTTTATATTTAAATGCCATACTTTGGATTCATTTTGGTCGAAGGATAGATCCTTTGATAAACTTTGACAACAACAGCAGAAACGGTTTGACACGCATCTCTCACGATGAATCATGCAATACGTGGGTTGCATTGTTCCTACATTTAATAATTAACCTGGATTTCCACATCTACTTGAAACACATTTCGATTCTCGTGTCCCTCCTCTCCCTGTGTAGCTTTTGTCGGAGAGGGAAAGCATGCAGCTCGCATTACAGTCAGATCTGGATTAAAGTCGGGGTCCTGACGTTTTGAGGGCTCCTGAAGGAGCATCTTAGCATTCTGACAAAAAAATAAATAAAAAAAAACATCTGAGACTATATCTTTCATCATTTTAAACCTACTTGCAATTTAGCATTGCTTAACACTGTAAACAACTACATCCCTGATGTGATATGTTGACAGTGCTCAGCAGAGTTAGGTAGCTGCCTTAAGCGTTCCTTCTTCTAGGTGCCCAGGAGATGTTGCCTCTTTGATTCTTTCTTCAAATATGCAAGCCAGCACTGAGGGAGCAGATTGTTTGTTCTAGATTTCCTCTGAGACTCCCACCTTGGGCTTAAACAGAGCAGTTGTGATGATTAGCAACAAAGTGTGCTTCCTCACAGAAACCGTCAGGGGAGAACGAAGGATCTAAGGAGTCTTCTTTCTCATATCGCTCCTTCTTTATTGTGGGAAATTAAACTTTCCTCAGTTCTGTAATTCTGCTTTAAAACGTTGTCCTGCCGCTGTCTACATGGACAAGTAAGCTTTTAGATAAACTTGATGTTATTTCAGGGTAAACACTGAAGAGTTTGTGCTGACAGGCTGTGTGGCAAGTCTGTTTATTTAGTTTTGAAGCAGTTTTGTGGACTGTATTATTGGTGAACTTTGTCGGTTTTCTTGGATTTGAAGGGGGTAAACGGTTATTTTCATCAAACTTTGGAAGTAAATGTAATTCTTCAAAACAGACTCCACACCCCGGCAGTGATCCCGTTGTGACGACGAGGAGAACTTTATTTTACAAAATATTTGTACCTCATCTCCCAAATGCATCTGACTGTAACCACATTCCACATTTTGTAAATCTCCTCCAAACCTTTGAGTGAACTTTTATTTGCATTCCTGTCGGGGCGCAGGTTGTCCCAGTTCCCTGTGCACTTCTTTTCTATCACACGTTTTCTGTCGACCAAACGTCGAGTCCGTACGCTGAGATACATCATCGCCCTGTGAAAAGCATCTTCAGCTGCGTCTGTCTGCTGGACACCTGTCGATTCAAAAACATTTCTGTAATAAAAAGGTTTTTGTTTTAATTGGTCTTGCATGTAAAGCACTTTCAGAGAAAGTGCACTTTGTGTTTTCATTAATCCTACAGGACAATTATCAAAACTAACAGATAGTTGAAGTACTTTGTGACGAAATCTCTCTCATCTTGTCTGTCTGATCAGCATTTTTATGTTTATTCTATTCAGACATGTAGATTGATTAATTACACACAGTTCAATTCGACCATAATTATGGAACTATTCAGTCCAATTCAACTGATAATATGTCAATTAGTATAAAGGTTACCTGTAAGTAGACTTCATCTAGACATTACCTTTGCTGCAACCCACTGCATATCATGTAGCTGGCCAGTTGTTTTAAACTTTTTTTTTTCTTTTTTTTGTACTGCAGTGAAAAAAGATGTGACTGATGAGACCGATGACCGAGTGCCACAGTTCAAGAAGAAGGCAAAGGAACTTCGTATCCTGGATCCCAAAACGGCGCAGAACCTCTGTAAGTATCCTTGGATTTCTGTTTGGTTCATGCAGCGTTCTTTACAATCGTCTTTCATCTCAGAAAGTTCAGTGCTTCTTTTTTTCTTTTTTTTTTCCACAATGCAGCTGTTTATATTCCCACGAGCAGGAAAAGGCAGCTGCTGGTGGGATAATAATAATAATAATAATAAAAAAAACTATTATAATAACGCCCTCTGTGTTAGGATAGTGAATTATTGAGCCCTTTCTGGGAACCTGAAGATGTTTTTGGCAATAATATAGCAGTCAAACTAAGTGCATATAGCTTTTTTCCAAGCCTTGTGTGTCAGATTATGCAAAGCAATTCTTAACAGATTTGACTGCTTGAGCTCCATGTGGGTGTTTAAAGCCCAAGCAGACTTCTTTCTGCAAGCTTTCGGTTAATGCTGGATGCTAATATAAAGTTATATATAAAAAAAGAAAGATAATAAAATAAAATAAAAACCTCCCAATTTTGCTTTTGAAGTGTAAAGGATCTGGTCTTTACATGTTATAAAACAATTTTAATCTAACCACACAGCCCACCATGTAATTTATTAAGCAAGGTTGAAAAATGTATTTTAAAAAAATGAAGTAGGCACAAAAACTCCATGTGTCAAACCCTGCAATGTAAAATGGTGTATTCTTTTTATGTAGAATTTTTTAATTTGCCAAACTTCACTTTGCATGTCATTATTCATTTCTTAAGAATAGACAAAATCCGTAAATTCTTCAAACCCTGTATTAAAATGCTTATAGCTGCTAAGAGTTTAAACGCCAAATATCCCTAATATGCATTAATACACACAGTTGAATTTGCCTTAGGACTACACCACAAGCTAACATTCAAAGTTTCCCGTATTTCAAATAATAAGGGAACAGCCAACCAGTGCCAAGGAAAGAAATGGCGCTCATGGATTGGCTGATTTGCAGATGCTAGCCAATGGCGTGTAAAGTAGCATAGCCCCTTGATCTTTCAGCTTTCAAAGCAGCGTTGTCTTTTGACTGTTAGATATGACCTACAAAAACATCTGCAAATGGGGAGGAGTCCAGCATAAAGAAATTAATTCCCTTTCCTCTCATGAAAACTATAACCACATTTATGTAGTTACGCTCATTGGAGTTTTGTAGAAGATGAGTCACTCACACAAAAAGCAAAATGTAAGTGTTGATGCAGCCCATTTAAAGTTTGGGATTAAATCTGATTCTTAAAAATACTCCTAAAAAATAGGTTCTAGGTGGAAACGGATCGTTTGTTTCAATCCTCACATCCAACATGACTCCTTGAAAGATATGTCATTTATTTCTTGCAAAAATGTAGACAAAATAATCAACAAATATTATACTCTAAAAATCACCAAGCTGCGTCTTTTCAAAATTTAATAACTGCTTATTTTCATTCTGGTATATTCTTACTGCTTAAAGAAAAAAAACTAAATTGACTTAACTTATAATTTACAGGAATGCAACACTAATGTCCACACTACCGATTAAAAGACGTAATTAAAAATGTTTTCTAAATTTAAAAAAAAAAAAAAAAAAATATCCGGAAGGAGAGTCGGATGCACAAGATTACCTGTTAGTTATAGCAAATACTAGATGAAAATCAGTTTGTTTTATATTAGTGGATATTAAAATGTGTTTCGTGACCTGAAATTTTTAAATGTGAGCAAACAATGGAACAAAAACTGAACAGATCTATAAGATGACAGAAACGCTACCATGTAGGGATGATCTGTACTTCAGCATTTAGAAAACGATTTTTGATTACAGTAATCTACTCTCATGGTTAACAGTGTGTGTATTTTGTCCTATTTGGGGCCTTGTCACCAGTCAGCCACACACTGCAGCTTGCTGACAGCGCTGAGGGAAGGCTTTTGGAGACAGATGGACACAATTTACCCGATAGCAGAATGCATAATCATTTTACCATGATACATAAAGTGGCACTGACATGACAATCACTCACGTTATCCCACCACCCATCCCAGTCACTGAACCTTCACATCAGAATTGAGAAGAGAGCTTGCCAGGTTCAGCGGTAGGCAATGACAATGATTTATGTTGCGGTAGTGTTTGTCAAGGCGACTCGGGGGAGCTGTGTGGTTTGTGTACGACAACAAGATTCCCGCCCATTTCCTTTGTGAAGGTGGGAACTTTAACGCTTATTTTTTCCTTCCTGCCAAAACTGGAGACCCCTCTGTCGGCTTGGTAATCAGACCTGGCACTGACACCTATCAGCCCTGTCAAAAAACGTACACAAGTGCAGTGACAACATTTGCAAATGCTCACAGTAGCATGAATGCAAAAACAACCCGGATATGAACGTAGCGCATCATCTCACAATCAGGGTTTTCTTCACATTTTTCATATTTCATACTTTCAAGGTCAAGCCCTTGCACACAAAACCTGCAACAAGAAGACCAGAAAAGATGGTCAGACGGATGAATACACTGTTCGGTTGAGTTGCCATTCCTCCATCCTGTCTGGTTTTTCCAATTTGCAGTTTCCATGTATAAAGTCTAACGCTGGTTGCAATTCCTGCCATAAATTCATAGTGATCCTCTATCTTTTATGCTTTTAAAAAACAATAAAAATACTGTAAGTTTTTCTTGGCATCAAAAATGTGTTGGAAACATGATTGCACCACAAACTTTCCCCATTCTGGCAACAATTGGCGTAGAATCCAGGAAATAGTCCAACAAGTGCAACGTGACAGCCCACAAACACGGTCATGGCATCTAACCAGCCAGAACACGGCATCATGGAGTCACGGCGTTAACATCGTGCACGTTTTTTGTTCTAATAAAAGCTCATAAATACAGAAAGTAGTAGATTTTAAAAAAATGACTATGAGGGATAAAACGGAAAGGAAAAAAAAATGCTGCTTTTCTAGTTTCTTGTCAGATACAGACATCAGGTCCCACTGCTACAGTTGTATGGCAGCTGTTGAGTGACTCTCTTCCAACTCATTACTAAAGCTCCACCTGTGACTTCCACCTGGATACGCCATCAGCTCCAATTTCCAGTCTACCCTCCCCACCTGGAGTGTGAAACACCCACCAGGCTTCCCCTTGAGGCAAATACATCGCGCCCCTTTCGCATCCACCCAAACAAAAACATGTTGCTTTCAGGAGCGGCCAGAACTGTCGCTCTTGTTTTTTATTGGGTTTCTGTTTTAGATTGCCCATGTAAAAAAATAAAAAATAAAAAAATAAAGAATAAACAAAAATTGACTCCTCTCAGGTGAATATTGATGTTTTCCTTTGCGGTTCTTGTCAGGGTAGCACAGCTTTTCCAAATGGGAAGGATGGTCTGTGATCGTTTTGTCTGAGGAGTGATGAGTGCCAAAATGTCAGTGTGAACTCTGCAGTCTAATAAAAAAAAGTGAGGAAATGACTCTCTTCTCTCTACATCAAAACAGCAATTTTCTTGGGCTCGTTCCGCCTGCCTTATGAAGAGATCCGGGACATTGTGCTGGAGGTAGACGAGGAAAGACTGAGTGAATCACTCATCCAGGTAAGACGGATGCTCACTGTGGTGTGTTAGCTTTTTTTCACACAATCTCTCACTCTCTGTCTCTCACAGACGTATTCTCTTTTTTTTTTTTTTTTTTGTAAACGTCTGTGTGCGTGTGCGCAAATGAAAAATGTGCTCATATGAGAAGATGATTTTTGAATTTCAGTGTCTGGTGAGCTGCTTTGCGACCCTATTTTTAACCTGCTTCGGGTTGTTTTCTGGCTTCAGTCAGCCTTTTCATTCTCTGGTGGACCGCAGAGGCCCCCTCCCCCCTCCGTTCATCCTCTCATAATGGATGATGAAGGACGAGACTTGGCAAAGTCTCCTCAGCTCCACCCTCCTCTTTTGCTTTTGTCTCTAAACTGTGATTGATGAGCTTCCTAAAGGCTACTTGTTTTTGTTCCCATTTTATTTGAGAATATTTTCCAGCCTCAGAGGGCCTTAATTGAAAATGGGGCGGGGTCATATGAGGTGAAGATGCATCACTGGGTAGCACAAAGCCTCAGTGTTTCTTCCACTGTCCTTGTGACTGAAACAGCCATGCTGTATTTGTTTGTGTTTTATTTCATCAGTTGGGGGTGTGTACTTCAGGGGCGAGTTGAAAATAGGAGATTTGATTTTATTAAAATCCTGGCAGTGATGTATTGTGTTATGTGCATGTTTTGTGTGTTACAGTTTTATTATTATGTTTTTTTTTTTTACAAATAGGAGTTCAGATCATGTTTCAGATTTTAAGTTAGTGAAAATCATTTAAATACTAAATGTTTCCTATAACTGTTCCCACATAGACCTTTACAACTCATCTTTTATTTTTTTCCCCCCACCGATTACATCCTAGTGGATAAAGAGTGCAGTAAAGAAAGTGGACTTTGGGAAAATACTTGTATTTTCAAACTACTTCATTCACCCACCCATCAGTTCATTTATCTCTCCATTCATAGTCAATCAATCAATCAATCAAATTTCATTTGTATACCACATTTCACATTTATATAACAAGGCATTTCAAAGTGCTTTACATAATTAAAATAAAAACAGCATGTGACATTGAATAAACAGTGAGAAAGAGAAAGAAATTTTGAAAAAGATTAAAAAGATAAAAACATTAAAACCTGCACCCCTTTTAGGACTTTAGTTAAATGTCGTTTAATGGTAAATGGCCCGTATTTATGTCGTGCTTTATCTAGTCCAGAGGACCCCAAAGTGTCATAACTATTAAATACATTTTAGCCATGTCATTTCAACCACAACAATGACCAGTTATTTAGTAATTTAGTAATGTGCAGATGGAACCTGCACATTCATTGTACATTATATTTCACTGTAACTTTGCCAACCCACCAAAAATGGCACTTATTTATTGTCTCCTATGATGATAAAATGGAATTTCCTCCCTTGTTGTTACTTCGTTCCTTTCTGTTTATTTTTTTTTACTTCATTGCTTTTTTACTTCCTTTCTTTGCTTCATTCCTTATTTTTATCTTTTCTTTGTTGCTAATTCATTCCTTATTTCATTCTTCCTTTATCCAGTCCTTCCTTCCTTTGTTTTCTTTCTTTGTTCCTTTCTTCATTCCTGTTTTGTTCTTTTCTTAGTTGCTTCCTTCCTCTGTTCCTTATTTCATTCATTCCTTTCTTCATTCCGTTATTTTATTTGTTCTTTTCTTTGCTACCTCGTTAGTTCCTTACTACATTCCTTTCATCCATCATAAACCTTTGTATTTATTATCTAAAATGGATCAGAAAAGCTCCAAAACCCCTTTTTTAGGAAAGAAAAAGTTTTTTTTTTGGCATGTGGTCAAATGTGCACCAATCCTGTACCCACCAGTATAAGTTGAAGAAACAATATATTTTGTCGGGGATCTAAAAAGGTGATTTTCAGGATATAGGTAATCAACATAAAAGCACAGAGCGGTCCCATCCTCTCTTTGTGAAAGAGAAAGGAAGTTAAGGTGTTGAACTTTTTCCATCTTTAACTTTTTTTTTCTGTGGTCTATATCTCCTAGCAGGAGAGCTGTGTCACCAGTCAATCCCCACCTGGCCTCTTGTTGGACATAGCACCAGATAAATAGCCCCCTCCATCACGTTCACACCATCAAACAGCCGCCATTACACCGACCTGATCAGACTACTGATAGCATTCAACACCACTCACTCTGGAGTCTTTCTGTTATAGATGCTAACCTGCTATGTTTCTAAATTATATAATAATGAGAAAAATATTAACGCCTTGCAGTGTTATTTTTTTAATTTTAAGTAAAAAAAAAAAGTCTAATTCAGCAAAAATCATTGTTTACATGTAAAACATTGTAATTGGCAAACCTTCATGTGCAGCTGAAATTGTAATTTAAAGAAATACAGATGAGAAAAATGAAATATTTTATGTTTTAAGATAAAAACAATTATTTAAATTTACAAAGAAACACACAAGATAAGATACAGATTGAAGTAGGAGAATAGTATGTAATCAGCCATTAATAACAATTTATTTGAATTATTCTACCAGCTGAATGTATAAAGATTGACCTTCCCAGAACACAACCTAATGAGTCCCTGAACTTTATCTTTACCAGCATCTTCGGCATTAAAGGGAAGATGCCATGGCAGATCTTAAGTCACTGTAAAATAGTAATTTAACCTAAATCCTACGTCTAGAAACAAGTAAACGGCCCCGGTATTACTGGTGTCTAACTATTGTCACACAAAATAACTGTTTCCACATTCAAACCACTTTGGGAGACTTTCCATTGTTGCCTTCACATCCCCCATTTCCCTCTTTAATAAATGTGAATCAGGGCAGCGAAGCCTCTAACAAAGCGAAAGGCTCCATGGGACTTATGAGAGGAAGTGATTGAGTCAGCAAAAGAATGTGGAAAAAACCTAATGTCACAAAGTCCAGAGGGATGTGGGAGGCCCGCACGAGTTCGCTAATCAGTGCAGAAGGACCAGGCATGAGGAAAATGTCTGCCTTTTTGTATGTATGGCAACGATGCCATCTGAAGAATTTTGTTAATTTTTTTTTCAATCCGTAGCCATATGTGCTCTGTTAGCTCCTAAAAGGCCTTCATTGTTCTCTCATAATGGTTAGTATTGTAATTAGACTATGATGCTGTATTATTTAAGACACATGTATTTTCAAACATCAGTGTCAGCCTCCATCGTCTTATTCAGCTGCACTCGTGTCAAATTTTATGTTGCATAGTTTGTATTTTTCATAAAATACATTCTAAATGCATTTTTGGCACGTTTGTGAAGACACAACATGTTTCATTAGAGGTAAACCTGAATTTATTTCAATTGTCAAATTTGCAATATCCAAACAAATTATGGACTTGTTTTAACTGAACCCAACTCCTTCAGTTTATGTCTTTTAAAACCAAAATGAGGGATAGATGGACCTGATTTCCTTACTGATGATCTTTGTCCAGTGTTACCCTAATTTGGAGTAATCGGTTCTTCCGCATCAGGAGACATTTTAGGGCTTGTATCAGTGTGGATAGCGACATGTTCTAATCAGGCTCCTGCGATTTTTTTCAAAATGTATTTTGTCTTTATTCTGGGGTGGATGTACAAATCTGATACCAACTCTGAGACACAGAACCTTCCTAGACGGTGTGATGGCTGGACGATACCATCCATCTATGTGTTTCAATCTGGAGGAACACTGTAAATTGCTTTAAGTTGAGTCAAACATATATTGCATCCATAACTTCATGGTGCAATTCAAAGGCACAGCATGAATTATGTGATATTTTTGAACGCATTCATGTGCTTTACCTGAAGGTTGAAATCTGTGGCAACACACAGCATTGTAATATAATTTTTGGCAGGAGAAAGCAGCCAAGCTAACGGGAGTAATTTATATTTACATAGAAATACCACTAATTGTATACATAGGTTTTCAGAGAAGAATTAGCTGATTATAAATGTGAATCACGCTGAAATGAGCTCGCGAATTAGGCAGGGGAAGGAAGCGGCACATGCCAATGAAATGCAGCTACAGCCATAGTTAAAACTATAGAGAGGCTCAGAAGGGGAGCAAAGAGACCCCCTGCTGGGTGACACAGTCCTGAGTGTGGGCTCCATCTGCACAGTGCTCATCTACACTCATTACGCTGATTAATCACTCCACACCACCCACTTTCAGCCACACGCCAATCACCATTTATCCACATAGACAGATGCACACACACGCGCACGCACACACGCGCACACACACACACACACACACACACACACAGGAGTGTGAATGCTTGTCTTGGCAAATATTTAAAGGAACTAAATTCACAGTCTTGCTAATATTAGAGGGAGTGGGTGATTGTGTGTACTTAAAATTACAAGTAGAAATCCAGTTTGAAAACCGTATAATGTGCAATAAAGTATGCTTCTGATGGTAAAGCACCGATTGTTTATTAGTTTGCATCATATTAAGTGATTTACAGAAGAAGCCTAAATTAAACTGACACTAGGTCCCCTAAAGGTCAAATCTGCACTTTCTTCTGTTTTTTTCCCCCTCCATAATTTGTTTCACACCAAGTGGTCTACAACGAAAAAACCTTCAACAGACAAGGCGCTGGGATGACATATTGTCACGGTTGGCTTGGTCAGATGGCGCAGCGGGCACTTTAGAATTTATTTTTGCATTTTTTTTTAAATTCTTGCTATTTAGGTACTCCCTTGCGAAAGTGTGCTACACTTTAGTTTTGTCATATTTTGTTGTATTGCAATAACTAACGTTAATATGTTTATTTTGGATTACATGTAATACACAGAACAGTGCCTGATCGTGCAATGTTTCATGACTTTTAACTGTTTTTCGCAAAAAAAATCTAAAAATCCTGCACATAGTAGGTCCAAGTACTTTAGTACCTCTAAATAAAATCCCAGGCAAACCAAGCCATATACTCCTACATGGACTCCAGCGATTCTATGAAGACCTCAGAACTTTTGTTAGAGAACATTAGTTAACAAACAGCTTCACAGAGCTCAAGAAACACAGCAGACTGTTGTTTTTTAATCAGACAATCAGCCAAGAGGTCCATTGTAACTCTGCAGGAGCTGCAGAGATAGATTCACAGCACGACTGGGAGAATCTGCTGACAAGACAACTATCAGTTCTAGCCTATTTGGTAAAGTGGCAAAACAAGGCATTCTTGAGAGCCAGGAAAATGTTTGTGTGTTTTACTTTCAACCCATAAAAGAGAAATGGCAACGATGTGAAAAAAACAAAAATAAAAAGCTGTTCTAACCAAATTCAAACTTTTATGGCCTACATCCAAAAGGCTGTGTATGGGGGGGGAAAACTAACACTTTGCATTACTTTGAATGCACAATATCCACCCCAGAATCCTCCATCCTTCAGTAGCAACAGAGATGACGGTCAGATTTGATGGTAAGAAAGACTGAGACAAACCTGGTTCTACAAAATCATTTGCATGCTGCAATTTCCACATGGCTTTCTAAGTAAATTTAGAAAGCCATATATAATGTTCCTTTAACTTCACAGTTATGTGCAGCTTAGTGTTGGATTCTCAAATCAAGTGGAATACATAGAGTTTGCATTTGTAACGTGACACCATGAATGCTTTTGTTGGTTTTTTATATGGCTTGTATTTGTTATCAGGTGAACATTTGCATTCACTGTGTTTGAACGACTGGGTAATTTTTTATTTTATAATGTTAGAAAATATCATTCTAGATGTTTTTTTCTCACTGTTCATTATGGTAGTACAGATGCAAATGAATGACAGACACATTAATAAAACTGACCCCCAGTTAGTTCCCTGCTTCAACCCAAATACCCAAGTAAGGGTTCAGAA
This sequence comes from Poecilia formosa, assembly GCF_000485575.1. Taxonomy (NCBI): domain Eukaryota; kingdom Metazoa; phylum Chordata; class Actinopteri; order Cyprinodontiformes; family Poeciliidae; genus Poecilia; species Poecilia formosa. The sequence continues at coordinate 312,435 of NW_006800362.1, forward strand.
CGCTGCCAAGACAACTTTGAAAACATTAGCAAAAATGTGCAATAAGGCGTCAAATATCAGAGTGGTAGGAAGGCTAAAGCGGAGCACGGCCTTTCGTGTCCGGGTTGAGCTACTTTAGAAGAGCACGGTTTGATGTTTTCCACTTTCTTTCACTGGCTCTTTAAAGCAGACATATTTCAGGCCAATGGTGGTGGGCCTTTGATGGTCGATTCAAGATGATTAGAGCAACGATCAGTTCTGGTTCAAACTGTTCATCCGTGATTGATATTTTGCTCAGTAGTGTAAAATTTGGTTTTTAAAATTTTGACTGGGTATTTTGGTTGAACAAATAATATCACAGTCAAACTTTGGTTTGAAAGCTAAGCTTCGTTTTCCCCTGCATGTGATCCAGAGCTGGATTGTATATTGGATATTTTAAATTCCACAAAGCTCAATCAGAATCAGAAGGATCTTTATTTATTGTTGTCTCAATAAATATATATATATATATTCCAATGAATGATATTTAAAGAAAAAGTTGACAGTATTATCATTATTTCTTTTCTTTTATTTTCTCCACAGCATCTATAAATGTCAGTAAGTTCATAAATATGCTTAAATCCTGTTACTGTGTGCAGCTCAGTGATATAAATCAAACTTCTGGCATGTTGAAGAAGCCCATTTCAAAAGGGAAGGTTTTTCAAGAGCAGTATTTGTGTCCGTGGTGCTATGAATGCTGGATTTGCATTTACCACCCCAGAGTTACCTAAAAAAAAAGAAATGATGAATGGTTTATCATCATTTTTATCGTTATCACAGAAGTACCATGAAATGTTGTGATAAAAGTCCTTATCGCCCACCTCTGCTTGGATTCATGAGCAGTCCTCTGGTATCAGTACGTCAGTTTTAACTGTTCCTCCAGCACTTGAGCAAAATAAGCCACTGAAATTCACAACTGTTTAAATTTTGACAGACCAGCAGGGATTTGATGAATGGAAAGCATGGATAGAAAGGAAGGATGGAGGACCCAGGAGGTGTTCATGATGCGTCTGAAACTCTGTAACTCAATCTTATCATGTTCCTTCTTCATGGCATGTCTAATGTAATGATTTGTCAGCAGAACGTGGCAGAGTGTTGGCCTTGAAGTACCTCTACGATGCTTCACCCTGGCAGAGTGGATAGATAGAAGTTGATTGGCTCTCCTTATTCTGCATTAGGGCCCATCAACACCTCGGATGATGTACACATCCCTGAATGCTTGCAGGCAGTCTTGGTTCTCACCATTCATCCATGCTCCATATATTCCTTGCAGTTTCACGTTGTTGTTTTTTCTTCTTTTTTTTTTTTTTTTTTTTTCATCATGCATACAGGCAGTGATACGCTACATGCAAATGCTTTCAGGAATCAGTTACCACTTTTTCTCTCAGTCCCTGTAGTCATTTGTCATGCAAACAATCAATATGCGTTTGTTCCTTGAACATGTGAGCAACACATTTGCATCTAATCTACCTCTTTCCTTCACATTTAATCTACCTCTTTCCTTCACATTCTTTGTCTCTGTTTCTCATTTGCCTGCAGTATTTATTCATGGTGCTGATGGACAGAGGTCCCTTGCATATGCCAGGTCAGCTTCATCAAATTCTCACTGTATAACAATGAGATGAAGAAGACAATGGAAGACAACAGCATACATTGCCTCTGTGAAAGCACGTAGATCCTCAGAAAAGTCAGAAGTCCTTTTTTTAATAGCTGACAGTTTCACAAAGCTTTTTTTTTTTTTTTTTTTGGTATGCTACAGAACAACCGAGGGAAATGCCCTATGGTCCTTGTTCATGTGAGAAAAAGAGTCAAGCTTGTTTGTTCTGGGCTTCAGGGCCTTGGTGGCATTGTGTAGTTTTGCATTACAAGACAGCTTGCCCCCAAGTAGTTTTTTTAGTGGCATCCTGACTGTGTGGATCACCCTCCCTCTTGTGTTGTTTAAATCACAACAGTTATACGCAGATGACCTTGCTTTTATCGATTTAAGCTGGCTCTCCCCCTTTGGTGTTTGAATTTCTCCAGGAGTCCCTCACAGCCTGTTTGCCCCAGGGTGACGCCTCTACTGGCATGATGATGCTAGTTGGTCCCCATGTTCTTGCAGTCCTTGCCAGTTAAACACTCTGAGGCCAAACAGTGTCTAGATTAATAAGAAGCACTTGTAAATATGTTATGTTTATCCTGTGATCAGCTTATACAAATGCACTGAGTTGCCTGTGTTAGCTCACTCTTAGGGTTACGGAAATCGGCAACACTAAGATGACGGTAAAAGATTTGTTCCTTCTTTACAAGATTATCAGCTTTGGACTGGCATATCCTTTGAGATCCTAGAGTTGGCCCTTTGAATTTTGTTTAACTAGTAACCTCAATAACTGAATCTCCTGCATTGACATGCACTCACTGGCTGCTTTATTTATTAAATCCTCTTAGTACAACAATGTGTTTGAAACTAACCAACATCTTATGAAATATTGATCCATCGACTGAAATTGTACAAAAATCCAGTCAAAAGTCTGTTAATTGGTCTCGTCAGTGACAGAAATCACTAACCTTGGTCCCTATAACTGCATATAAACAATTAAATTAAACCATTTAACTTAAATTATGAAAGATGCTCCTGCTATGGCCTGAATATGCGGTCTCAAACCTTCTTCCTGGCTTGTTTGGATCTAATTTGTTCACTCTCTTGAGTGCAATCAAATGTCTCAAGATTCTGATGTGTTTTTCTGGAGGCTGAATCCAGGCTCTGCTGCTACACTGGACACTGGGATTTCAAGCGCCACTTCAGCCAAAGTTTCAAAATCAGGGGAAATTTGTCCAATTGAAGTGATTAGAAGTCGGCAAGAGTCTCTGAACAAGGAGTTTTTTGGTCCCTCCATTACTTACATCTGCAGGAAGAAATACTGCAGCAGTGGTTCAGCTGAACCAGACACGGTCCAAAACCTCATGTCCATTACCCTTCAATATGTTGACAGCTCTCATACAGTGAGATGCAGTCATTCGAGGTCAGAGATGATGGGATGAAGGAATTTTTTCATTTCATTTTTTATTTTTTGTATTATTTAGTTACCCCAGCGAAATACTCTATCTGTAAAGTTGTAAATGTGTGCACCAGTTGATCAAGTGTGTGAATTTGACATGTCCTTCATATTTATCCGTCACTATTTAAAAAACTGGTCAAACATGAAAAATAACCAGTTAATGTGGCCATTGATATGAACGTGGTAGCAACAAGGAGATGCACATTTTTGTGCTTCCTTGCTGTTTTATCCAGAACAGAACCTCCAAGTTGATGTTTATTTCAGGCTTAAAAAATCTTAGATGTTCAGATCTTCTGTACTGGGTATTAATTTATTATATACTAGTTTTTAAATTTGTGCATTGGTTTATTCACTCCTTTCAAACAAAAATAAATAAAAAAAAAGCTAAATATGTCATATTAAGTTATCCGTTTACCATAAATATCTTTTAAACTTGAGTCTTCAGAGTACAACAAAAGTTGGCTTCCCAGTCCGAATCGTAAGACGCGGTCGGGTACCTGTGACAGTCGTTGCGGGAGACTTTTTAAAAAGAAGTTCAGCTGGCTTGACAGAGTTATTTTTGCATCACTCATAATGTTACTGTGTCTGAAGGCATTCTTCGAGAGATTTTTTACGTACAGTAGAACGGATTAAGTGGTATTGGGTTTTAGGCATCCAGATTAGTGGTTTGCAAATATACTCCCAAAGCTCTTCTTCTTCTTTCTCCTGCAGCATTTTCCCTATTTTCCTTGTGCAGTAGTTCTGCTGGACTGCTCCGCATTCCCTTGTTGCTTAATTGGCACGTCTAAGAAAACTGTTCTTTGTGATTAGTATAGAAATTGTTAAGTTGTCTGCAGTACATGTTGTACTGTCTTCTAATGCTCCCTCAGGCAAATAAGCTATTTTAGGTCTAATGAGCTTTTCTAGTTTCATTAAGCAAACAAAGTCCTTGTGTCCTCATGCTTTATACATATTTTAGTATTCACAGGGTCTCTGTGATGTCCAGTTAGATTTCATTTCTAATTTAACAGTGTCACAATAAAGCTCATCACACCGTTAACCTCAGTAGACTGAAGTTAATACATATTTATAAATGGTTGCATTTAGTCTTGACAACTTGGGTTCTCCCCTGAAATGAAATATACTCAGTGAAGGTAGTCATGCCCATATGCACATCACTTCTTGGTGCCTATCTTTTCTCTGGCAGGACAGTAGACTACAAGACACAAGAAAATTAATAATAGAATTTAATGTAAGTAATATATGGCGGAACAAGTGGATGCCTGGTTATCATTTAACTGATTACCTACACATAGTTACCATATTTTCACCAGGATTATTGTAGTACTAAGAATTCTAAGATTGTATAATAATACTATGACACATACATGTTGCTGATCATTTGATGTAGATAAATCTTAGGTGTTTTGAACAACAAATAATGTGTGTAAATGAGGGCAAGGCGGAAAGGATGAGTTCCAAGTATTATGAGGTCAGCCATTCACGATATTGGACAATAGAAACTGGAGGTGAGGAAGAGGATGGGGACGAGATTGGAAGTGGTGATTGGGAGTGACCTGAATATATAAGACGGAAAATGAGCTAGAAAGATGCACATATAGTGTTTGAACTATTGAAATAGGTAGTTATAATTGTTTTTAGAGGGATGAGCTGTTTGTGGACCCTGGCAAATATTGGTGTTTCACCATGTTGTCACTTGCTATCCATTTAAATTTAGCCTGCTGAAATTTTCATGCAACTCTGCTTCCAGTTATCTTTAAGGGGTGCATATTATGAAAATTCAAACTTTTTTTTTACCCTTTCATGCATGTTTGCATTTGTGTAAAATACCAGTTTAATCTTGTACATCAACAATCAGTCGTTTTTTTGCAGTGTTATAAAAGAAGCACATCTTTAAGTTAAAGGCCAGATTCACCTATTTTTTACCGATTCGACTGCCTGAAATGAAAGAGTCATCACTAAATGTTTCAGCACACCCAGTTTTTGGCGTGTGTGGTAAGCTAAATCTCGTTGGTGGATGATATTCCCCTTGGGGCTTGTTTTGGAGAATATCAGAGTGACTTCTTAATCTTTAATGTGTGCCAGTGTATTTTATATTACCCCGTCTTCTTTTCAAAAGGAAAGGCTAATGAGTAACAGTGCACCACTGTTATTCATTTGTAATTAGTATTGCCCTATGCTGTGTGCAAATACATATATTAAAGGAATGCAAAGTGAAAAGTGTCAAGTCTCCCTTTTAATTAAATCGCGTATTTCCTCATGCGTTGATATACAGTGTTGGGGTTATTGAGATGATTTCTGGGGTGGAGGCTGGGATTTGTAATGATTGTAACTGATTTAGTGCGACTGATGAAATGATGCACATTTTAGAGACAGGTCCTGATTTACTTTGCTCCTTATAGGTCACAAAATTCAAAACCCACACTGGTTTCAACATGTCATCAAACTTAATCTTAAGTTTTTTAAAGGAGTAGTAAAAAATAACTTTCCTCTCTTTGATTTTTTCACACCTCTGTTCTGCCAGTTGCCCAGAGGTTAAAAAATGCATTTTTATTTTGGAATAAGAGAAAAATGGTAGTGTTTTCCTTTGGTTACATGTATTTATACTTTTTCTTCCTGTAATCACAATTAATTCCCCACCTAACCCTTCAAAATCAGGATATATCTGATTATGTTTTCAGTGTGTGTTGAAATAAGTAAAATATACATATTTCCTTTCATATTCCATCATTTAATTGCAATTCTTAGAAATTCAGATCCATTTTAAATTAGAATATCATCAAATATTTACTTTAACTAGTTTAAAAGGGAAACTCGTATATTAATTCTTCAGATATATTTAAAGTGTTTATTGCTACTATTCTTAAGATCCTTAGAATTATAAAACATTCTTTCAGATGATCTTAATTGTGCATAATGACCAATGAAAAGGACTTTTATACAGCATGTTTTCTATGGCCATTTTATGACCTGCAGGTAGATAATGTGTGGGATTGACTCTCTCCTCCATTAAGGTTTTGCCACAAAAAAGTCGTTTCCAAAGAAGCTGGATTTCAACAGAGTAATATTAATGGAAATTTTAGTGGAAGGAAAAGATGTGCTAGAAAAAAGTTGTACAATCACCAGAGATACCTATAACCTCGAGGTGCTTGTGAAGTGGCTTCAACAGCCTCCATACACAGCTGTCTTTCCCAAAGTCCTCAGATTAACGTCGTCTGCTTACGTTGGGCCACTGAGTTTAATCAAGCCCAAGGCTCAGCGTGTCTGCTTTCCAGGAAACTTTAGAGCGCTTGTTGCTTCCTCCTGCTCCTGCTGACATGCTTTATGTTTAATAGTAATATTTGAGGATGAAATGGCAATTGTCCCCACTGCCGAAAGTACCAGTAATTGCCATAATAAACTTGGTATCACCCAGATTGTTTAGCATACTGGTCTGATCCCAAAAGGGACCCAACAAAGTCATGTAGTCATAGTTTATAGACTTACTTTTCAGCAGGGTGACATTTCTGTATCTGGTTTTTATTGGCGACATGTGAGCTTTTAAATCTCTTAAGAAACTGGTTTCAATAATACTCAAACCAGAGATGTGTACATCTAAGATGCTTAAAATGCCTTGCCAACCTTTTCATAGGAGTCATATGAGACGTTTTAAATTGACTTATCACTTAAGACGATGTTTGAATCAGGTTTCCTGCTAAATAATGAAACTTAAGTTTTTGCATGAAAGGTTCAGATTCAAGTCTTTGTAATCTCAAATGCTTATAAAAGATGGAAATTGGACTTTGTTTCATCATTTATGAAAATAAAAACAAGCTGTCTAATTGTTGTTGTTTAATAACACCTGATACAAAGCCAGACATTCACTCAGTATGTTGTCTTACTGAGTGCAAGTGTTGTAAACTTTTGACTTGGCAATCTTCTGCCTTCGGCCTGCCATGGCAACAACCTTTCCACCAGGTCTCACAGGAGTCTTCTTAGCTGGCCTTGCCTTGTTATTATTGTTTATCTCTCTTGTCAATCACCCACATCAGCGCCGCGCTCATCCATATGCATGGCCGCCGTCATTACACGTGGCCTGCTCGCTGGCTGCAGGGCCTTGGTACTCATGCCAGCCTTTGTTCACATCTGTAACAGGTGATTGTGGCCGACTGGCACATTGTTGGGCATCGTTTTCACAGTGCAGAAGTGCACATGTGGGACATGGCGATAAGTGTGGGCATGTTGGATTAGAGCTTAAGCAGGAAAAACACAAGTCCCCCATGGGCTTAATTGTGGTTTGTTTTGGCACACACTACACAGCACTTCTGCATCAAATGCAAATTTTACAGTGAAATGTGAAATGCATTATGCGGATTTGGTAGGGCTGGAAACATAAAGGGAAAGCAGAGGGGGTGGAGGCGTTGAATAAACAGAGTGAGGGCAAAAGTAGATGCAGGTTAACGAAAGACGAGGCTTAGTCTGGTGTAATATGAAATACGCTTCAGATATTGATGGCAAGAATCAAAGGTGTGTTACATGTACCTCATCACCACCTAGCTGTTCATCTCTAGCCAGAGGGTTGAGGCTGGTTACACCCTCCACAGGTTAAGTATTGATTAAAAACACACAACACACAGTCTCATACTCGTAGGAATGCACACAGGCAGGTTAATGCACAATACAGCTCAGTAGTTAAATTTTTATTCTGTGGAGTCCACTCTGCTCCTCCTCCGGCATGATTGGTGCTGTATTTTCATAAGTGCTTTATGGAGGAAAAAAAAGGGAAAAAAAAGAGTGAGAAATATTTCTGTTTTCATTTTTCCAATCCCGTGTCTTTGTTTCTGTGGCAGATGGCACATCAATCAAAGAGACACTCTCATACAGCAAGACTCCACAAACAAATTAATTTCTATTACTGTTTTGCATGCTTGCTCTCTTCTTATTTGATTGACAGTCTCATGTTCTGGCTTTGTGTTTGGATGACTATATTGCATAGAAGGAATATGCACAAATGAGGGACAATTACGCAGACGACTGCCGCCACCTTTCTCCAACTTGAAAAGTTTATTTCCAAATTAGTTTTGACCATTTAGCAGGATTTTATGCAAAATTCATATAGAATGGTAACAAAACAAAACAAAAAACAGCTCAACATAATACAGAATTGATTCCTAAAGATAAAAAGTTGAGTTTCACTTTCAATTAATATATAAAGCTTTTATCTAGTATCGTTCAAGTGACTCATTTACTCTTTCAGGGTACTTTTGTTTGTTTTGTTTTTTTTTCTATTTTTTACTCATCTGGCTCCAACTGTTGAACCTGTTTTCATGTTTAAACCACATATCTTTATTTTTAGCCTCATTCTTAATCCTACTTCACACTTTCTATTTTATATGAAAGAGTTCAGGTGCACACATGAAAAAAAAAAACTTCTCTTTTTTTTTTACATATATCCTAAAGACAAATTTAATGTCACCCTAAGTATGTCAGGTTTTCCTGCCCAAACACTCAAATTAATCCCTCCCCCATCCTTCTCTCAACCATGTTTTTCCCCTTGCTCAGTTCTTGCGTCTTTCTCTTACGCTGAAATTCTCCTTTAGTTTAATACGGTTTTAAAATCTGTCACACTCGGTTTGTTGCTTGTCAGTCTGTCACTGCAGCTTTGCTCACAGTGACATGGTGCTTTGCTGGGTTGTAATTTCTGTAGACTTTGCAACATGTATGACTGATGTTCATTGTTTACCGTACTTACCTCTGAGACAAAATTTGCCTTTTTTTTTTTTTTTGTTTTTCAAGACTTCACTGTTTTAGCTCAGTTGCAGTAAACATCAGCTTCTGTGCATGTTGTACTTAAAATGGTGGATACGGTTGTTGTAGACTTTGTATTTTTTAACTGCAGTAGCTACTGTTGGATTAGCTAGCTGTTTTCTGCCTTTTAAATAGAGGACAGTCACTTGTTTTAGCATTTTGAATGCTGCAGCATTTCATAATGATGCTTCGAGTGTTCCCAGTTACTTGTCACGTAATAAACATTTGCCGGATACACCGGCATGCATGACTAAATCAATGGTGACAGCGTTTTTGCTCCTTTTGTTTGGAAGCATGTTGCAGTTAACATCTGTCTTCATGACACTGATAGTTTATCATATAGGATTCATCACACAAATCCAATTGTACTCGTCCCATTTTTTTTGTAAAATATAGTTGAAACTATGGCACATTGTTCATAGTATGAATGTTATAAATATATCCCTTCAGTATATAGTAAATATCTTACACTGTACCACGGTAGTTTTAGCTGTAGCTTTTAAATAAATAAATGCAGAATAAATTGTTTTCATCATCTTCTTAAAATGCCATTATCCATGCAGAATTTTGACTTCATTACAAAACTCTTTACACCATAATTTGTCACATTTATCCTGCTCAGTTAAAGAGAAAAACAAATTTATTACAGCGAAACGAATGATGGCTAGATATTTTTCACTCCCAGTTTAATACTCCAATGAAGCACCTTTATATTCAGCGACATTGTTCAATCTGTGTGAGATTACATCTGCCACAGATTATAAAGAATCTGATTAACCTGAAATTAAATTCTGTAGGATATTCAATCAATCAATCAATCAATCTTTATTTCAGACACAAAAGAGGTCCATAGTAAAAAGAAAACAAAAAAAAAAGAAACATGACATAGTCACTGAGCCACAAATAAATGATGACATGCTACTAATTTTAATCCGTAAAACAAAAAAACATGGTTTACAAATGCAAAGGATCCGATGGTGGGTGCACTTCCTCTGAACCGCTAACAGCGAAGCTATTTTTCTGTCATTGACTCACAGTGGATATCGGCATGATTGAATGTAGTGAATGTACTTCTACATTCAGCTTCTGCAAAATACAGTGCTGGCATAGCGTTAGTGGCACTAAAGATTTTGATTAGAGCCTTAGCGTTAGAGCAACTCACTTCTGAGGTGGTGGAAGAATCAAAATAATTTTTTTGTCAAACGTGTAAATTACAATGAGGGATTTGAACGTCTTCATTTTATATGTTGTATGAACCATGCCACTGTAGGAGCCGTTACCAATTATTTAGGATAGCGTAGATTAAAAGGGATGCAAGAAAAATGTTTTGGAAATGTATGAAAATAAAAAAAAATAAAACTGCCAAAGACACTGATAGCAAAACAGAAGGAACTGCAGGTATTTCCATGACTTGTGCTGCATGTGACAGCAGTATTCTTTAGTATCTTTATGTCTGGATTAGGGTTGGCAATGCAGAAATAACAATGCACATCACCAAAGCAATGTGATAGCCACAGTAAAACACAGTTGTTGGGTTTTTTTTTTTTTAATAGGTCTGAGGTTTTTATGAAATAAAAAAAGTGGGGTTTTAGGTGGTGGTCTTTTGTTTGAGATGGATGTTGTTTGTCTACAAGGCCAAACTTTGCAACTTTCGGTAACTTCTTTTAGTTACCGAAAAGAAGTCGAAATCTCATTAAAAATGTTTAGTTTTTTTTTTAGGGTTTTAGTTGTCAATGTGTGGTTTAAAAAGTTCGGGTTAGACGGCGTTCAAAACTCTTGTCAGCTGCTCATTATTTTGTCATTTATTCTAACCGAATCGTTCACTCATTTTGCCCATGAGCCACATGGGAATCCCGCTGTGGTGTCACGGCAGGGAGATGGCAGTCGCTGGTTGTTCTCCGCCGCAAAGCACGGGCAGAATACCACATGTTTATCTGTCTCCTGAAACGAAGTAGAAAATCAATTAAAAGTGGAAAAACGCATCTGTCAAGCATGTGGCAGATGTGGCTCTTTGTCTGTCTTTGTTGCAGATCTCTAATAAGCCTTTAAAATGAACACAATTTATTTAGACATTAACTGGGGGGGGAAAAAAAAAAAAAAAGCTCTTGCAGTTAATATTGAAAATTCAAAATCTGGTACACATTTTTGCATTTCTAAATGTTTTAAGTTTCTTCCAAATGTTTTTATGTTGATATCGAAAACGCAGCACGGAATTTCAGTCTGTGTTGCAGCTCAGTAGTAATGCGTGTTTTGCTATTTTCACATTATTCAGTCCTGTAAACAGTTTTCTAAAGTGTTGGGCTTATGCGTGCCCAGCTCCATCCTGCATTAACTTGGCATGGCTCTGCAGATGCTTTGAAACTGAACTCGATTCACAGGAAGCTGGTTGACAGCAGCAGAGATCAAAGTATGAAAGTAAAAGCCCTACAGATACTGTCATCCTCGACAAATGTTTACTCAACCATATCCTGTTTCTCATTACTTTTATGCTCTTTTTTTTCCCTCTCAGCTACATCCCTTCCACAAGTAAAGGACTTTCACAGTTTTGGCTTCGACAGTGCCTCAGCTAACATTCACCACATTTTAAATATGGAGTCGTAGCTGCGGCTGACTGTGGGGGGGAGGAGGAGGAAACACCATCGATGTTGAGCGCCGTCTGAGTTCTTGAAATGACCTGTTGTAATTAAATCAATGGGAATTGACTGAGCATTTTTGCAAAATGATATTTAAATCTTTTTTTTGGAATTGGAATAACGATCACAAACAATCTGACTTGTGTTTGTGATGGGGTTATTCTGAAAATTAAAAATTTGACAGACAGGCAAGTATTGTACTTTCTCTGACATCAATGCGAATGAGTCTTACATATACAGGACTGGTGTTTTCTAAGGTAAAGATGAACTGATTCTGGTGCTCACAGAAATTGCTATTTTAGATGCAAGTCCTGCTATCCGACCTGAAGTAATGGCTGAACAACACCAGGTTTCTCTGTCTCCTGTCCTCCATTCTTGTTTTAAAAGCCAGAAAAAGAACATGTTCATCATTGGAATCTCGTAAAAGTTTTATTTTTACTGCTCTGTGGAATTTCTTTAGTGGTTATAAAGTATAATCGCTGTGACAGAAGCCAGTTATAGATATGTTATATTTAAAGCTGAAAATCATGGATTTTTATCAGGAGGAGTTAGCTGCTCTGCCTGGTCGCAGTGTTTATAACCAAGATAAAATAAAGGTTTGAAGGAAAAGTGCTTTGGTTTCGTAATCATTACTTTAGTGAAGTAGTATGAATGTTTATATTGTATCCAAGGCATCTTTTACTGGTATCAATAGCATTTTAATACCCGCTTTATTATAGTCTCACATGATATCTGCTTGTTCCTGTTCAGGCTTGTTGGATGGGGCAGCTGCCTCTTTCCAACAGTCAGCGTGTTAAAACCTGAGTCGTCAGTCCATCACGGAGCCCACACAAAACAAAACACAATCACTCACCCACACCCTCACACCTATGGGTAATTTAGAGTCACCAATTAACCTAACATGCGTTACTTTGTGCTGTGTGGGCACACCGGAGTACCCAGGGGAATCCTGCGCACAAAGAGGACTAACATCCAAACCCTGAACAGGAAAGGGTTTGGATGTTACCAAACCCTTTCCTGTTTGGTAACATCAGGAAAGGGTTCCTGATGTTATACAGATTGGGATTTGAACCCAATCTGTATAACAAATCCCTGGGTGGGATTTGAACCCAGGACCTCGTTGCCTCCAGGCAGCCAAGCTAACATCTGCGTCAGCATGCAGGCGCATTTTCTCTTTACGAAAGGAAGTGGTTGAATTTGGGTTTTCTTTGCTGCCACTTAGCTTGTATTCGTTTGAGATGGTAATTAAACATGTGTTGTTGTTGTTGTCATACCTTCAGTGCTCTTTGTTAAGCGTCAGAATGTGTCTGGTATCCTGTCGGGAGGAGTCTGGACCAGAATCATCACCCAGTCTTCTAAATCGCTAGACATATGGCGCAGCCTTTGTGTCAATTGCACTCGGTGGGGTTTCGATGAACACAAGGTAGATTTGATTTTCCACTACTGTGTCTCTCAGCTGCAGTAAGCTGCAGCACTTTTTTTAGTGAGATGCAATAAAAATGTAGAAAATATGACTGAATATCATATTTCTCCTCCTTCTTCTATGCATTTTTTTAATACTCAAAGTAAATGGCAAAGCTTTCATTCTCTTTTTAATGTGACAAATCATGCTTAAGTGATTGGAAAAGACTTAGACTGAAGACGTATCCCTTGTTGTTTGCCAAAGACGAACAGTCGGAATAATCGGATTTGCCTTAGTATTAGCAAGTATTCCAAACGGATGAACGATTTGCCTCTCAGTTGATGCCGTTTTATTCAAAGCCAATGATATATTGTCTGGGAACTTTGTTACTAATCCAGATGTTAATTTTCCTCTCTTTCCCTTCCAGTAGATTGTTTTACCCTTGGGATTTTACTTTCTACACGTTCATTTACATCTTAAACGGATCAGCCTGTGTAGAGTGAAATCTAATTCCTAAAGCCTGTTATAAATGCAGTCTAGCTCATTTAGTTCCTAACTGCACATTATTCCTGCATTTATTGACAAAAAACAAAGATTTTTATTTTTTTTTGTTCCCCCCTGTGATTTGATGATTTCCTGTCAGGTCTGAAGCATTATTACAAAACTATCAAACTTTATGTTTTGTGACTTTAAAATCAAAAACATCAGTACATTTTGGATTGTTAAGTGATTGATGAGTACAAATTATTGCATGACTTAGAAGTAGATCCAGAGTGACGCATAGTTTATCTGTTGTGTGAAGGCCTTGGTGGTTTTGTGGGAGATCGTTGGAGAACAAACAGTATCATGAAGGACAACAAACACAACAGAAACTTCATTGATGGAGATACAGAGAGGTTTAAAGCAGATTTGAGTTATAAAACTGTATCCTAAGCTTTGGACTTTTCACAGAGAGCCGTTCAATAAATTTCCACAGCTCAGGTGGGAGAATCCGTGAAAAGTCCAACTTACTAGTTTTACTTGTGGACTCTGCAAATCTTACCCATTTAGAGCACAATACAACCACCTGGAAGGTCCAGTGGAGCAAAATGAAACTTTTTGGCTTACGTCTCAGTGCTGCTTTGGAGAACTTACACCCTGAACATTTTGGTGAAATATTGATGAGGGCAGCTTTCCTGTTCTCTAGCTGCAACGAAGAAGCTGATGACTGTAGATACTTTGTAAGTAGTTCTGTCTTCCAGGGCAAATTTCCATCATCAGGGCAGAACTTCTTTCTTTTGTGATGTCCGACTGCTACTGCTCAATTTTTCAGAAGTAAAAAGTGGGACTTCTCTTGAGTTCTGAGGTCGAGTTTCTTTTGTAGTAGAAAATATTATGGACAGAAATACCATTGTTTCTTTGTTCTTTCTAGCTTGCCTAAAACAATATATTTTTCTGTCCTGGTAGGTTTTATGTGCAGAACTACAGAGCTACAGTGAAATGGTTTCTATCAAAGAAAATTCATCTTTTAGAATGACCCAGACCGAAGTTCAGTTGAGCAGAAGTGGTAGTACCTGGAAATTGATGTACAGACACTCGCCATTCAATCTCACTGAGCTCGAGTTGTCTTGATAAAAGAGAAAGGCAAAAACTTCAGTTTCTGTATGCAAACCTCCAAATATCTGTGGTTTCACTCGCAGTGAAAAGGTTTCCAAAGAGTCCTGATGCAGACTGCCTGAAGATACACTTTAAATTTTTATATGTACAAAAAACAAAAAATAAAAAAATGGAAATCATGAATGATTTCTTTCCGCTTTGCAATCTTGAACTACTTGGTGTTTGTGTATCAAGTAAAATCCCAATAAAATATGTTGAAGCTTGTGATTATGTGGTAAATGTGATTCTGTTGCAGAGCATCAGAGCAATTTTGACTGAACCAGGAGAATACATAAAACTTGAAATGGATTATCGCTTCAGTGTTGATTTTTTTTTTTTAGATTTCCATCCTTTTTTTTAATTTAAATTTTATCTGCGTCTCCTGATGCAATCAACAATATTTATTATTAAGGCAGCAGTAAGGCACTGCAGACTCTAATTGGGGCTTTGGATAAAAAGCAAGCAACATTTGATTTAATGGCTGCATCCCAAACAAGGTTTCATGGCTTGCAGTATGGCTCACTGTTTTATACCACTGAATCCCCCGAGGGAAAGACAGAGATGTCATCATTAGTGGGCAGTAGACTATGGTTGTGTTGACTGTGATGGCTGCAGAGGTCTATAACTTGGTCAGCCAAGTCTGTGGCCCAGCAACGGCTTTTACTGTCCATTTTCCCTGTCTGTCTGTCTGGGTTCCCATCTGGACACGTGGTCCAGTGCCAGTCTGCTCCCGCTGAATAAATTTGAGGAGCTAATGAGCAAGGAAGCTCTGCAAAGACCTGGAAAAGGGCAGCTCTTTCTCTTCTCCACCTCCGAGGAAAAGGGAGGGAAAAGTCGCTGTGGTCAATTTTATTAACTTGGCTGACCTTCACACAAACAATTAACATTTACTGAAAACGCATCCCCTCCCATTATCTTCCTCATCTCCATCTTAATCTTCAACCTCGTCGCCACCAACTGCATGTTGTTTTTATTCTGCTTGTACAAAAGAAATTTATCAGGCGGCAGCAAATTAATGGCAAAGCCTTTGCTTGCTTTTCATAGACAATCGCAAGGTGATGTGCATTATGCAGCAGAAGGTCGGCTCTCTGAAGGTCGCTGACATGTTCGGTAATTGGCTCTAGGCCACAACTCGGAATCAAAAAGCAACAATTACCAGCAGTGATTTTGTGACCTAATCTGACTTTTCACATAACCAGACAACTTCAAAATATTCTCTTTGACCACTGCTCCAACAGAAATAAATATATATGATGATTCATAGAAATGAAATATGCCGTTGGTTATTTCTGAGCTGTAAAAAAAACAGACTTTTGTACTAATTAACCATTTGACATTACTGGATGAACTAGACTGGTAGATGAGGTGAAAAGTTAACTGAGCAGCATGTGAAAATATTTGTAGAGAATTTTGGATTACTTCAAATTCAGAAGTTTGCATATAATAAAATTACAGATCTTGTATCAGGTTGTCAGCCTAATATTAGTAAATTAACAACACTTAGTTTAATACGAAGCCCAATAGATTTATTTAAGATACAACTCAAACAGTCCAAGAAACTAAAACGTCTGAAAAAATAATTATTTACTTTCCCATTGAACCTATTTCATCTCACATTCAATGTAGCAAGGAGATTCTGTGAATTTATTTAGTAGCAAACAAAAAAATATTTTGCTTCCTTTAAGGATTATCAGGAAAAGCACTGGCGACTCTTTTCAGCACCAGGTGTGGGAGAAAAGGTACAACAAGGACATTTTGAAACACAAAAAAGCAGATTTTGTTTGAGGAAGTTTTCCTCTGAAGTTTTTGGGCTCTGCATCGATGTTATTTATTTTTCTTCCCAACATATGACAAGCAGAACAACAACATATATTCCTACGACACATACTGTCTGGAAAGAATATAAACATTCCACAAAAGGCTCAATTGAAATACTGTTTAATTAGGTAACACACGAAACGCACACTTGCTCTTTGGATTTGTTTCTTCTTTGTTTTCAGCTAAGCTGTCAGGCATTTTGTTCCTATCCTGACGAAAGCAGAAAATGAGAACTGCATTAACACTTATTTTCTTGTGTTTTTGTGTATGTGCCCTTTCATTTCCAGAACCTAATAAAGAACTTGCCTGAGCAGAAAGAACTGAGTGCTCTAGCGGAACTAAAAGGTGAATACGAGGAGCTTGTGGAGTCAGAGCAGTTCGGCATTGTGGTAAGTATAATTAGCTCTTGCCGAGTGGATTTTTGCACACTGTATCCAGTCACACTCGTACTTTATCTTCAAACACTTTCCGACATGCACAGTTAAACAGTGTATTATTATTATTTTTTTTCCCCAAAAGTTCTGTTTGGTCAGTAAGCCAGAATCAGTATTTTTCTTTTTCTTTCTTTTTTTTTTTTCTGGAGAGCAGTAATTTTTAATCAAACAAAAAAACAAACAAAAAGCTCTCAAACGGCGTCAAAACTGATAGTTCCGTCTCCAAATGACAGCGGCTTTTGTTGAAAGTCTTTTTGACTTGAGCAAAGAACAGTTCAATCAGTTCTGATGAGCGTTCAGCATTAAGAACTTTGTGGATGCGGCTCTTTGACATCAGCTGTCAATGTCATCTCGTGATAAAATCACCCCCTCAGGCTGTGTATGAATCCTGCCTGTTTAAAGGCCTTTGAAAAGCGCTCAGCTGTAGGCAACCAGCCTGGTGATGTATCCCAAAACTCCTATCAATTTACAATGAACATCCAAAAGTTCGATCTTCTCCACTTGCATAATAAATAACGCTGCTGCTGTTATATTCTCTTCTTGACACATGGTCTCCAGAAAGTAACCTGTTTCTTTTTTTTTACTCAAAGTAGCTTTTAAACAAAGAATGATTTATGTGTTGGGATACAGTCTGCAGTATTTTATCTATATATCTCAAGTTAATTGACATTGTTCATAACTTTTGCATAGTAATGGTAAAAGAAAGAAGGAATTTTTAAAAAGTAATTTGTATTTGTCAATGAATCATATCCTGGTGAGGTCAATGGAGTGGTGAATGTTGCTGGTACCTCAATGAATGGTTCTGAGGTTAAAGATAAAGACATCTTATCTTTAACCATTTTTATTAGCTAGAATTTAGATGCACATTTTACATTCAATTTAACTGAATAATATCAAACTTTCATATTGCTCTTGTGCAGTCTGAAAATAATAATGTATTTTCCAGTATCTAAAGTTTTTCTTTTGCTCTTTCACTGTTTTTCTGCTCTGTCATTCTGTCTTTTGCTCATTGTGACCTATCGGTTAAAAGTTATATAGAGTTCTCATGTAGTCTAGAAGTATGAATTTCTTCTTTTTCTTTTCTTCCTCTTACTTCTTTTGCTCTTTGTTTTCTTTTGCTTTTTCTTTCACTCTCACTCATTCACTCTATTTGGGTCAAATGGTGGAATTGGGTTTTCCGAAAGGACGCCGATTCTAGACAAACATGACAACTAGTTTTGGAGATGATGAAAAAGAACAAGACACCGATTGATTTCTAGCCAAGAAGGCTGGTGAAATATCTTTCCAAAATTATCCTTCAAACTAACAAAGTGTTTTTGTAAAGTTGCAATTTGCTAAAGGACGTTTTGATATAGTGTGGTTGAATGTAGATTGAACCTGTTTGATTCAGAAAGAAATCCACATTAGTTTTCAATGCCACAAAGAGAACAGTTAAAAAAAAACAACTAAAAGCCTCAAATGAGCAGCATTCATACCCAGGTAAGTGCTATATTCTTCTACTGGTCTTACTGGGCTTATCACACTCATGTGATTGACTGGAATCTGTGAAGGGAAGTGAATCTTCCAGCTGATCTGACCTTTCCACTTAACTACAGCTCTAATTACTTTTTAATTACCAGCTCTTGTCATCCATTTACTGAATGACTGCCCTGCAGTGAAAAACAGAGACGTTACCTTTAAAGTACTCTTCTCAATAAGATCATAGATGTACACTGTATACTTTAACAAAACATATGTTCAGCCAGACCTGAAGAGTGCAGACGCGTTTCATCCAGATATAGTTCTTCTTTTCACACATCAAAAGCTTTCTTCTTGTGTTTTTAGAAGATGGAACGAAGCAAGAGGTTGCACTTTACCTCTTGATCTCACCTATGTTGTGATCACAACCCCCCCCTCCCCACCGATCAAGTCACTCCTCACTGCAGAGATATGTAGTTCCCCTGGGAAATAAGAGATGTTCCAGCTTTCCTCTTCCTCAGCTGTCGCCAACACGCTGCCTTTCAGCGTGATTCCTGCTCATTGTACACAAATCAGTTCTTGTGAGGTGGGACTCCGAGTGCTGATCTGTTTGAGTGTGCACTCCTAACATTTGTGCAGGGAGATCATAAGTATTTGTGTTGATGCACTTAAATTTTCTAGTTATCAGCAAAACATTAGTTAAATATTAGAAGGGAAGGTAAATGGGATACACCTTGTAGCTCAGCTGCAGCTATTCAATCATGTACTTGAAATTGTGAATGATATAAATTAATCAATATCTACATTAATAAAAGAAAAAGTGAACATCAATTTGTAATTTCCAAGAGGAGATTTAAGACAAACTATTTAAATTTATCCTTTCACTCCCACCCAACACAAATGACAGACTTTATTCCACTGAATCTTTACAAAACAAGTAAATTAGCAACTTGGAGATCATCTGGAAAGTTATTTTTGCTAACGTTTTGCTTCAAAGTTAGCACAAATACTAAACTGCAAAACAAAAACGTTGCAATTGGCGAACTAGTGGCGATAAACCCACCGCTGGAAATTACTCACTACGTATTTTCCTCTAACTTTGCAGATGAGTTCAGTAAAGCTGCTGCGGCCACGTCTCAGTGGCATTTTGTTCAAGCTGACGTTCGAGGAGCAGGTGAACAACATCCGGCCAGACATCATGAATGTGACGTTCGCCTGCGAGGAGGTGAAGAAGAGCGAAGGCTTCCGCAGACTCCTGGAGTTTGTGTTGCTGGTCGGCAATTACATGAATGCTGGCTCAAGGAACGCACAGACGTTTGGCTTCAACATCAGCTTCCTTTGCAAGGTAAGGCTCTGGCAAAACAGAAGAAAGTACTTTGTAGAACAGTCATCTGAAATAGATTGTTTCAAATGTTGCATCTGTGACGCAGCTAATTAATATACAAAGTTATTATGATGTAAAAGAGCAAACAGTATGGTATACATACAAACACACTTAGATACAATGTACAACTACTGTGCATCAGACAAAATTTGTGTCACGCAGCAATGTTTTAAGGTTTTATTATACAGATCCAAAGAGGCAATCTCCAGTCGCCTAATAGGAAAAATTGTAGTTGTCCTGAATTTGGCAGACACACTCAGTCTCTCAGTGAGTGTGCAAATCCAAATGCATAGAAGAAAAATATTGAAATAAACAAAAACATGCTCCCCACCGGCACTTGTTGTAAAAGCATGTCATTACCTTCAATACCCAGAGACTTGACAGGGTTTCTAATACCTTTCAAACTAAGTTCATCGAACGAGTTAGCTTGCAGCAAGGCGTCTGACGACTCCATTTTTACGACTCACAACACGGTTTAAATATTGTGTTGAGGGAGAAAGTAAAATAACCTACACATACCTGCTCTCTCTGCTTCAAAACATAAACTTAAATAATTACTTTTGAAGTCATCAGAGAAAACCAGCGAATTTTGAGCTGACTTGTGGAGTAAGGCAGTTAAATCGCTAAATGTTTGTGTGCCGAAGAGTTTTTGACTTTTATTGATGATATTCTTCTACAAATAGAAAAACATTTAAACATTATTTAACTCCATCATCTAGATATTCATCTAAGACAAGAGACGTTACCCTATTACTCTAAAAGCATCCCTAATATGTACCAGAATCTGCAAAAATGTACACTTATTTGTACAGCATCTAATTAGTAGTTGCAGAAGTAGGAGAGTTGCACTTTGTGACATAAAGCCAATTTGAGCACACTATGCTGGCATGCAGAAAGTCATTACAAGTCCTAAAAAATTGGATTTTATGTGATTAAAGGTAGAGTCAGGCGGAAGGGAAAATGAAACAAAACGTATGTGTGTGTATTTATTCAGCCCCATTTCTGCTCACTCTACCCTGTTGCGGAGAAGTTTAAAGTATACCAACCTAAAACGTAACATGAATGAACTTCAGCATGTCTTGTACATGCTTTTACTTTAAAATTAAACTAGTTTCTGACTGCAGCATGCATTTGTGTTTTCTCAGAAGTAACTCTGTTCTCTTTGCTCTCCTGGTGTGGCTCATTTCCCCCAAGCATCTCAGATCAGATTGAAGTTTGTTTTTCAAGGTCTGAGAAGCCACGGCTGTCCTTTGCACTGCACGATTTTTAACCAAACGACTGAACAGAAATAAACGGTTCTCTTCGCAGTCTATGCTTGGACTTATGGGTGGAAAACCCAGATAAGAGAGCAATAAATGCATTGTGAAGACTCCCTCCATTCAATGGAGACTTAAAGCCTGTTTGGATGATGTAGAAAAAGCTCTCCTGTGATGAAGGCAGCGTAGTATTCATGCAAGCCGAGTGAATCAGCGTGGAGTGTTGGTGTAGAGCCGGTAAACGCCTCGGGGGGCTGATTGGGCCATTATTGATGGACAAGAAAGAAAAAGTATGCTTTCTCACTTTAGTCAATCAAGTAAATGGCCCCCCGGGTGTCAGGTCTAGGGTACCTAATGCGCTCATCAGCGAGGAGGTTGATGATGGGAATGTGCAGGGGGGGGAAGGGCCCCTTCTGACCCACCTTCGCCTTCGATGTTTAGCTCCTCTGCTTTAATTCTGGTTTTGTGAGGAATGGAAAGTTTCCTGAAAGCGAGCTTGTTCTCATAAGCCCTCTCCGCTCATGGCCACGGAAGAATGCCCACAGAATCATGTCTGGAATGAAGCTCTTCCAGTCGCTAAAAAACACTTGCACTAAACCGAAAATCCTCTATGCGAGACATTCTCACTATTGAAAATGCCTCAGCGGTGCTTGGATAGGAGAAACGCAGAGCAGAGCCTAATGCAAAGAAAAGGAGCTGTAAAGAAATTAAACTGAGAATGGGTCATAGGGATTGTTATCTATTAAAAATTGACCATGTGTGCACAGGTGTATCTCCATAAATCTGTATTTTACACACATTAAAACACTAAATGGCAACATCAACTTTAGGTTGGAGGATCAGGGGAAACAATAATATATTTTGATATTCACATTAATGTAGTAGTTTAAAAAGAAAATTCAGTGCAATTTTTCAAAGGTATCAAAGATATGAAGAAGTAATTGTGCTCTTCCATTTTATTTCTTCTTTAGTTGGGAAGGGGGAGAATGTTCATCAGCTCCGTTCAATAATTGAACACCAAATGGCAATGATTCATGTTCCGTTTAAGTTCAGCAAAACGGGCCGTCTATTTAATTTAGTTGTTGAGTGTGTGACAGGGAGCCATACACCCAGAATTAGTGCATCAGTGTGTTTAAAGGAATATCTGTCTTTAAAGTTTAAATAACTGCAACAATTACCAGTCTCATTATACACTTCCTAATGAAAGCAAATCCGTCTGTACTGGGCTTCACATCTGTCTCTCTCGTATAGACGGAACCGTTGTGGCAATATTTGTAAATTTATGCAAACACAATGCTTATGTTCCTTTTACTTATTCACCTTTATGTACAGCTTCATAAACAGCAATAAAACATATTTGTTATCTGCTGCTGCCTTGGCATTAGGAATTAAGTTGACAAATCAACAATGATGCTAATATGAGGATTTTCCTTTCCTACCACGTCTTCCTTTGCCATTAATTGCTGCTTTATTTTATTGTAATTTTTAAATGATAAATATGCTAATAGGGAGACTTGTTTTCTTGTAATGTAGCTTAACTTTCTAAATGATCCTCTAAATTAATGTGTTGCACTCACTAGTGAAGGATTTGGAATAATTTTACCTCCGGGCTGTTTATGCTGTGAATTGAATCATATCCCTGGTGTGATTTGTTGCCAAAAACAAAACAATGGGGTATTGTTTTTGAGTCAACATCCAATGAAAATCTTTATTTGAAATTGAAATTTTTTTCACACAGTCCTTCTAGTTGTTCCATTAAAATAGGATGAGATGTGACATATTGTGACTGTGGCCTTTGTTTTCTGTTATTATGTCGTATACAAATGAAAAAAGTTGATAAAGGTGCAGAGAAAGTCGCTCGGGATGAAGTTAGCGGTTGCTGCTTGCTGCTGCTCGAAACATGTGACATAAATAATGACCTCCATAAACAAAAGCACAAAATTAAAAAAAATGATCCATTGTTGCTGTGCAACAATGGATCATTCCAGATATTTGGAAGTTATTTGGAAGCTGGAAGAGACCTCAAAGTAGTAAAATCAATGACATATAAAAACATTTAATAAAACTCAATTTTTTTTCCCCCAGTTATTTGAAAGCATTAACTCAAGTTTATAAACAAAACAAGAAGTCAAGCTCATGAGGTATTTGGTGAAACCAAAAATTGTGATTGGCTCGTCATCTACTGTTTACTATATTAGCTACAGCTAACACAATTAGCGCTAACTTGAAATCAAAACAAATTGGAAGTTGACGGGCAGATGTTTGAAATGACGATGAAGTGTCTTTAATGTTCACTCATAAAACTGGTGTGGTATGCATTCGTACTTCTACCACTTTACTCTGACACCCCTAATTAAAATCCAGTGTGCCAGTTTGAAGAAGCCGTGGTCGTTGGGCTGGCCTGCATGTGGTGCCTTCCCAAAGCATTCAGCAATATGCTGATGAATGTCAGGGTAATGATTTCCGATTAATAACCAGTTAAAAAGTTTCTAAGTGTTTCTGCCACAGATAATGAGTAGTCTTTCCAGCTTCTGTGGGAAAAAAAAAAAAATAGAAAATCATTATTTCCATCTCGACAAGAAAGTTTTATTGAAAGAGTTGCTTCTGGTCTGATTTTTTTGGCATTCAAACAAATTAGTAGTAGTTTCTTAATGACTTCAACTCTTTATTGTCTTTTTACCTTCTAAAACTTTTTATGGTGCATTAAACAATAAGTGTCACCGAATATATTACCAAGATACAGAGCCTGAAGGTGTGGTACTTAAATGAAATTATCCAACTTTAATTGAGTTGTTGGAAGATCTCAGCGATATGCATTTGCTTGCAGTGATCTTCGGACATTATTTGCAATATATTGTGCAGCTCTAATTACAGACCTTCAGTGTACTTTATTGAGGCGTTTAAGTGATTGACAAAAAAAAACAAAGTAGTACATAATCATAAAGTTGAAGAAAAATCATGGATTCTTTGCCAAATGTGCAGAACACAACAGGCAGACAGATGACAACAAAATGAACACTTTGTGTAATGGAGACGGGAGCACTGACCATTCCCCTCAACGCATGTAATCCGCCATGAAGCACAGCAATGGCAGAATCATGCTGGTGAGAGTTATTGGGGACATCAGCAAAGTTAACAGTGGGAATAGTTTAAAAGAAAACTTGTTACGGCAGAACAAAAACCCTAAACATAAAGCCAGACCTGCACTAAATTGATTCATATTAAATCAAAGTCAGGTGTTGGAATGGCCTATTCAAAGACCAGACCTGTGTGAATAGTTTTAGATGTGAACTTAGCAGGAGAAATTGACCCAAATCTAATTTTCTTTTTGCTCATATTCAACCCATACCTGACTTTTTCATGGCAGTCTGAACAACCCAAATCCGATTTGTTTTTATTTTTATTTGTGCCACTTTCATATGTGGAACTAAATGCGAACTAAATCCAAGCGTTTCAAAGTGTCTGCAGTCAGAACGGTCATGTGGCATTTTGTCTGACTTTCTAGTCATTGATGTGAGACATGCGTCATAATTCTGCACCAGAAGAAGAAGCCAGACGGGGTGAATCTGGAGATAAACAATGGCTGCGGCAAGCAGTGCCGACGTTTAACTTCCTTTTCTCTTCTTAGCTTTCTTCGTATAGTTATGATCTTATGGCATTACTGTCGTCTCCCATTGCTCTACAACTTTAAAATCGAGCTACAGATGGCGGGATCCGTCATTACCTAAACAGCGCTCTGCTGTGTGACTTCAGCGTTCCTCTTCTGCGCATGCGAGTTGCTTTGGGGTCTTAAACTGTTCACAAAGAAGTCTGATCACATTTAATCAGTAGTATGAATGTCTTTGCAAAAAAAAAACAAAAAAACATTTGATTCCTACAACTTGCTCTGTGAACATCCAGTAGCATCAGCCTATTTGGCTTTATCTTAATTTGCTACTCTTTTTAGGCCCTGTGTAGATTGTGCAGTGAGACTGATGTAAATTATTAAACAATCAAAATATTGAATGTATTTTTATTTAAAGTGTTCTGACTATCAGATGGCTTGGTCGTCATGCAAATCATGTGAACCATAAAGCATTTATCGGCACAGATCATAATATTTCCCTTTCGAAATGAGAGCGATTTCATTGACGTTAAAACATCAAACCTTATTTTTTGTTGTTGTTTTCAAAGTTTCTAAATACCATGAAAACAAAAGAAAACAATCATTTTCCAAATGTTTTATTTGATTATTCGAATCTTTTGCTAGGAACCAACTCACCTCACATTAATCATATTTATTAAGTTTCACTGATTAATTTTAATTAACCCATATTACCTAAAACACCAGGGCACGGGCGCCCACTGCTCTTAATGAAACCGCAGTATGGTGTGAGCACCAGCTGAGCTCACGCATTCACATTTCATCAGTGAAGCTTGGGGCAATAAAACCTGTTTACACACTCCATCCTTCGCTACCTTTTCAGTAAGCGCTGTGTTTGTGAATGTTTATAAATCAAATGGCTTCTGATAGTTATGAGACGTGCGAGAGAAGCAATGTTTCTGTCGGAAGATGAACAAACCCAAAATTCATTATCATGAAAGTAACTCGTGGCTCTCTCAATAACTGCTATCAGACAGGACAAATTGTCAGATCCTCTCACCGTTGCAGTATGTGTATCCTGTAATTGTTTCAGTATTACCGAAATGTGTGTTAATTAGCACATCCATTGTGTGCACATGCGTGGGCATCTCCAACTGCACCTTGTTTACCGCACAGATATCATCAGTGCAAGAACACCGAGGTGTGTTGTGCTAATTAGCTTTCCCAGCATGCCATTCGAACTGCATTGCAGCCACAGTGGGGAATGAATATGGAACAAGTTTTCTACGTGCTGATGTGAAGAATCACACTAACAGGTGCTCTGCTGATACGATGGTGTACTTTTCACTTTCTCACAGGTTTGAGATGTTATATACAACTACTGGCTGTGCTAAATTACATCATTGAGCCCTACAATTATTACCACTGACCACTGCTTCACCCCACTCATCTTGCGCCAGGATGATTTTTTTTTTCTTTTTGTGAAAGCAGACTACAAGCACATTACTGATCACTTGGAACCTAAAACATGTTCCCTCTGTCACATGAATCAATATTTGTACAGTAGAAGTGAAATGTGTCAGACTGTAAAGTGGGGGGATTTTACTGAAATAGATTTTCCTCCATTTATTCATCAATGAAATGTTTTTTAGGGGTTTTTTTACCTGCAAAACTGCAATTGAACGTATATTCTTTTTTTTTTCCTCCCAGCTACGAGACACTAAATCCATCAGTCACAACACAACACTTCTCCATTTCCTGGCTGAGAAGTGCGAAGAGAATCACCCAGAGATTTTGAAGTTTCCAGATGAACTGGAGCATGTGGAGAGTGCCAGCAAAGGTAGGCTTCTCTGTTTATATGAGCTAAGTTGTGTTCCACAGGGTACTACATGTCTGTCTGGGATAGGAAAACGTCTTCACTGTGCAGAAACTGAACAAAATACAGATACGAGTTCACTTTTTCCATTATTTTCTTCTTGCACTATATTTTTAGCACATTAAGGCCTTCCACGTGCACATTTCCCTCGACGACAGCTAGGCGTCTCTGTTTGTGACAGAAATAGAGCTGTTTAGTTGGACCGTGCTGTCATTCTCCCCGTCAATAATCTAATTCCACTTTAATTCCTTTCTCCAGCGTTCGGAGGAATCCCCTCAGGCTTATTTACTTTGTTAGTCTCTTAATTGGTCATTTAATCTAATTCAACTAATTATGCACTTGACTGAGGCTGCCAGCCATTGTGCTAGTCAAATGAAATAGTCTTCAAGCATTTTGGGCAGAAGGATGTCTGTATGATCGCATTTGGAATCATATAGGCGTCCGATAAGAAACCTGTTAATCGACTCAGCCCAGAAAATAAATACCTCAACTCGGCAGATATTTAAAGAGACGGGAAGTGTCTTGGACACACAACACATGCAGTTGCATTCAAAAATATTCACATCTTTTTAACCTTTGTACTTTTTGTCATGCTACATCCACGTTTAAAGCCGTTTTAGGTTACTTTGATAAATCTAATCATGTCTTAACTTGGTCCAGTTAAAGTCCAAGCTTAAATCTAGTGGAGAATTGGTGGCAAGATTCAAAACCAAAGCTATTTCTTGCAACCTGACTGAGCTGGAGCTGTTTTACAATGAAGAATGAACCTGAATTCAAGTTGTTTTCTTTCCTCTTCAGAACTATGTACTACTTTGTGTTGATCCGTCACATAAAATCCAAATAAAATTAGTTTCGGTAAGTGTTTGCAATGTGACAAAATTTGAAGAAGTTCTGTCTCGATGACCACATATAGCTTTTCAGTGAGATGCCTTCAGCAGCTTTACATGACCTTGACTGGACCAATAGTATTCAGTATAATTAGGTGTTTTACACAAGTACCGTTTAATCTTTTTTCTGTCAGCAGCTTTGATAAATATTGGAGCTTAATGATTTAACAATCTATTTTCCTGGATTTACTTTAGAGCAGATGACAGCAGTGATCAGAAGACACGTCATGTCTGAATATTGCTATTGATAGATTTTAATGTTGCTATAGATTGCTTGTGTATGTTTTTACTTATTTATCCAAGCCTTCAAATTGCCTGAGGTTTGGATAAACCTCATGAGTCCCCAATACAAGATGTATTTTCACCCTCAATACATTCAGTATCTGTACTCTCTCAATTTCAGGTTAATTGGTATTTTAAGTGACTTTTCTTAACTACATATTTCTGGTGAGTTGCATCTGACTTTGTCACACAATTTTTATTTAGAACTGACAAAACCCCCCCCAAAAAACTCACATTTATTCATTAATATATCCATCTATTCTGTGAAACACAGCTGCTGTTTATTTGGACAACTGGTGGCTGATAAAATAGTCTGATTAGAAGAAAATAGCATTGTAATTATAATTGTTCTTTCCGCCATTTAACAACATGAATATTATAAAACAATAAAGCATCCACTTTGCACATGTAATATGGGGCAAGCAGACAAGCAGAGGATGATTAAACAATAAAAAGGAAATTGTTGTACCTTGAATAAACCTTTGTTGAGCCTGTCACCCACTCGTCTGATTCATTTATTGTTTTGTTTTTGTGATTGTTGATTCTGAAAAGCTGGTGTGGGAGAACTCCATCTAAAGGACGATTTCTATGAAGGTCGCGGTCAGATTTAATCAAAGCGTCATCTTCCCTTGCAAATATTAAACAATTAATGCATGTGATTTAAATGTGCAATCAGCCCGGGGTAATTTAGAAAATTGTACTTCGTCCAACTTGATTGATTGCTCCAGACGGCTCCCCCACTTTTTAGTTTTTCTAAAGAAATAGCTTTGGATATCAGCTTTTTGTTTAGTTATTCCGTCAAAAATCAGCATTCTCCAAGAGTTGTCTGCACTGAGGAACATCCTTGTCCGATTGCAAGTTGGAGTCTAACAAGGAAGCAAGTCCTGCATTTCTAGATGTTCCCTTTGGCAACTCATTTCCTCTTTGGATTCTGCTCCTCTCAGATCTGCCTGTATGAAGGGCAGTTTTTATAAAATAATCATGTCCTCATGACAGGATTTAAGGTGTGTGGAGTTTTGACGGAGTCAAGGATAATTAGTTCAGTTGTTTTAAGCAATTATGTAATTTGTTAAGTTGGACAAATTCCTTTAAAAAGGTTAGCAGAACTAATATGTTTCTAATTTGTAAATATTTTTTATGTGTGCCTCAGTGAATTACTATATTATTGAAAAGTTAATTTCAGTAAGTCAGTTAAAACAGAATATGCATATATTTCAATTGTTTATTTTTGTTCATTTTGATGGTTTGCAGCTGATGAACCAATATTACAAGGCTTTGCTTTGCAACTTTCTCAAGGTTGGAGGTTTTCATTTTCATTGACCGTCTCTGTTTCCTTCCACTGAACTTTCCCTCAATGTGCTTAACTTCTCCCGGATTCTTCGGCAATAACATTTTGTTGTCATTGTTGATGAATGACAACATATAGTGGGGGTTTAACTCACTATATGCTGGTCAGCTATCGGGTTAGCTGTGTTTATCATCATGCTGGTACATTAGAAACCCTTTATTTATAGGACTTGGATGATATAACTTTCTCTTGAGGTTTCATTAGCTGTAATCATCAAATTGAACAGAAATAAAATGCTTAAAATATGTAGCTCTGTGCAATGAATCTGATAATTTCAGTTTTTTATTTTTATTTCATGAAATAACATTTGATGACATTCTCAATTGCTGTGATGCACCTGCAGAATTAGGGACTTCACAGCATATGCAGGCTTGATTCCCCACATTTAAAACACTTATTTTCTTCCCTTTCATTCCCAAAATGATGTATTCCATTCATGCTCAGACGCCACTGCGCTTGCCGGTTTCAAACATATACTGTAGAGCCCTTTGCAAAAGGTTTTAGGTGCTTTGGATGTCTGTGATGTTTACTTTCCATCTCCATCTGTGTGTAAATAGGAAGATGAGTTTCCAGTCTAGTTTTGCTGTTGCTTCCTGTGATTAAACTCTCAGGGCAGACGCGCTTTTAGTGTATGTACAGTTTATCTGCAGCAGGAACTCGTGAAATGAAGTAAAAGAGCAGTTAAAAAAAAAAAAAAAAGAATTAGGAAAATGAGGTTGCTGAAAGAAGCGACGGCTTCCTCTGAAAACCTAGCACTGTGACCAGATTTTTGCATAACAAGTCACAAGGCAGTCATCCCGCATTAGCAAGGTCTCTTTCTCTCTCTCCCTCTCTCCTGCTTTCTCTCTATCTCTCTCCCTGGCAGAAATCGTGCTGCAGACAAGTATTTCCAGATGGGCTGTCCAAGCTCCTCAGCAGAGGCATAAAGAAACAGACTAAAAAACACTGCTAGTCAGCCATGAAAAGTGAGTGCAGCAGACTAAAGAGACAGGGAGCTGCCATTTTTTTTTTCTTTTTTTTTTTTTTTCTTGGATTTTGAAGATTTCTTGTTGATTTATCAGTGGTAGAAAGCAGGCTGACCTTGGGACACCCACCTACTGCCCAGTGAAGTGGTGCTGATTAAAGATTGGCAGTCAGAAATGCAGCTTCTTTGATATCC
Source organism: Poecilia formosa (assembly GCF_000485575.1). Taxonomy (NCBI): domain Eukaryota; kingdom Metazoa; phylum Chordata; class Actinopteri; order Cyprinodontiformes; family Poeciliidae; genus Poecilia; species Poecilia formosa. Next base: position 342,433 of record NW_006800362.1, read on the forward strand.
TTCCATCCATGTATGAAAGCTGCTTGTATTGATGAAAGTACAAGTTGTGGTTGTCAACATTTATTTGGGAATTTTTTTCCCCCCGATTGGCTCATAAATAAAGAGGAACATCCTGTTCTTGTTTTTGCGGTACTGTGTCTGTGAATGCTGTTCACAGCTCTTGCTAATTTTGTGTATGATGCATTCAATTTGCATATACAGTAACTGTGTGGCATGGGCTTCATACCAACACAGGATCTACTGTTCTCTTTCCATACCCCTGACCTCATCTTCATAGTAACCCCTGAGCCTTCAGAGAGGTGTCATCGGCCAATTTGCCTTGTTGAATTTCCCCCAGAGATGAGCATGTGGGGACTGACAATGGGTACTAAGTATGTGTGGTGATTCCACTCAATCAGTGGCTCAGTGACGATCCGTCTTGACAATCCGGGAAAAAAGGAAATATGACACGAATGTTCTCATAAATCCATTTAGTATAAGGCATAGCCAAGGGCAAAGTACTTTGGAGCTTGTGAGAGAGAAAATGGAGAATGAGCAAAGAGGAGAAAAAAAAAAAAAAGATGAACTCTGAGGATATTAATACCACTGTGAATATATCTATTATCCACATTCATTTCAAGGCACTGCAGCATAATAAAGCAGTACCCATTTCCCATTTAAACTCTGAAGCAGTACTTGGCTCTGCATTACGTAGACAAAATGGCTTTCTGGATGGGGTGGGACACAGAAAGGATCATTTGTCTTTTGGTCTCCGTGGAATTGCAAGGAGCTGTGGGGTTCAGAAGATATTCCCTCATGCAGGCAGAGGGTAGCGAGTATTTCACTGAAATCAGGAGCAGCCGCTTGAGAATCCCTCTGAATTATTAAAACTAAACACATAAATATCACGGTGGTTAAGAAGCACCATTTCATTTTGTGTTGATGGAGTTAATTATTTAAAAATAAATGTTCTAAAATTATATTTATTTTATTTATAACAATATTTCTTCAGTTACTTTATTAAGTTTTTAACTGAACCACTAACTTTGTCGCTTGATTTATAAATATTAAATGAAATATAGGGGGAATTTACTCTGTGTGCCTTTTCCTTTAAATCTGTCTTTCGTGTAACAGTGATGAAATGCCATCTTTAACATTATTTTCCATGTTCTTGTTTTCACATTTAAGCTGAATAAAATCTAAGTTGTCCATTGATATTAGCCTGAATAGCAGTGCATATCTTCATGGTGTTACAGAGTTTTCAGTGAACATAATAGTATGTGACTCCAAATCTTCAGTTTATTGGTGCTAGCTTGTGTTTTTACATTTTGTACATCTCATTTCAAAATGACTCTGACTTTTCTTCCTCTTTTTTTTTTTTTTTTTCAGCAAGCGTAAGCATCCTTTTTTTCTTGGCAGTCAAAACATGTTCACTTAAGTGTAGGATTGGGTTGCATCTATTCTTTTAAACCTTCTTGAAAAAATTATACAGTGGGATGAATATTATTGTCTGCCTGGACAGTGTTGTAATATTGTTGCATGTACCACTGGGCATTTTGTTTATTTTAACCTTGCTGTCTTAGACTAAAGATGCAAGGAAAGTACTTGCCTCTTGTATGAATGTAGAACTTTAATAAAAAGTCACATTATTTTATTTAAAAATCAGTGGAGCTGTTCTATTGCTTTTGTTAGAAAAAGTCCTCAGCAAGCAGCTTATGACTGAAACTAAAACATGTTTTTTTTTTTTTTTACAGGTAATGTGCTCAAAACCATCATAATATGCAGTTTGGTTTTTGCTGGTGTTGCTGAGGTGTATTTTTTTGTTTTTGAACATTTCGAATTATTTTTAAAAAAAGATGAAAAAGGTGGATACACAAGGTGAGACGTAGGTTTAAGAAAATATTAACTTTTTTATATGATTTGAGCAAATCTACTGCATCACAAAATCATTTAAAGCAAAATGCCTTCAAAATAATAATAATAATAATAATAATAATAATAAAATAAACACATCTAGTGGATTAATCATGTTTTATCCAGGATTACAACCGCCTTGCTTAATGTTTTATTTGCATAGTCTTATTATTCTTTTATGGGGACAGGTCACACTCATAAGTTTACTTTATTGTAAAATTCCCAACCCTGGGAAATGTATTTGTCTCTTTTTACCTTTTTTTCTGTTGCTAGTGCCATAAAATCTACATTGTTACATTTAATCTCAGTGGACTAGCTCTCGGGTTTCACTGATATCCGTTAATGTTGATTTTTTTCTTTTGCTGTCATCTTCATGGTACCTAAATGATACCCCTGTACTACTGACAGAGGTTTCCAAGTGTATAAAAGCTACAACATGTCGTTTTGTTAGCAGATTTAGTTTGCAGTTCTTTATTAAACATGCATAGTACTTATTAGTATGCATGAAAAGTGTAGTAAAATAACGCCACTTCATGACTGAAGTGGTAGATGAACAAAGCTAAAGCAATCTCTACACCACTGATTTTTTAAATTTATTTATTTTTTTTTTATATTTGATGATCGTGTGCAAAGTATTAACTTACTGCTATAGAACAACCCAGCCTCACTTTATCTCATCATTTTGAAAAACAAACATTTTTGCTGTGGAATAGCCAAGAATTTCTTAGCCAGTAATACCAACACGCTTCTCTTTTTACACACAGGACAGAAATATGATGAATGCCACACTTAGCAGTCACTTAGATTTGTCATACTAAAGGTATTTCTCCTTTTGAAGTATTTGAATGGCAGTCTGACTCAGGTGGTTATTATTAATCTCAGTGGGAGTGATCCATTTGCTTTTTATTCGTGTGAAGCCTGAGGAAGTGTATCGTTTCAGCTTAATGGCAATTTATTAGAGGAGAAATAGCAAGCAGATGAAAGTAAGGAAGTTTTCTTTTTCTTACCCACGTAATCTGTGATGACATTTTAACAAGACAGAATGCACCTCAAACAACAGAAAACTGCACGGTTATGGGAAATGATCAGTGAACTTTGATTTTTGACTATAACGTGACTGATCCACTCAAAGTTGGTTAAAGTTTTGATTCAAATCTTAGGAGAAACTAAAGTGAAAGTCACAAACTTTCAGCTAGGACTCAAAGCTAGATTAGTATTTTGAAAATATTAACACTTGGTGTGTATTTCCAAATACCACGTCACAATCTAAAGACAAAACTTTTATTAGTTTTGACAGAATTACAAAAATATAATCTGTAGAGAATTGATTCTTATACTATTTATCAATTGCCACATAATTCATTGATGATCACAAATCTAATTTTTCTTAACTCCAGTGAATAACAATATTTTATTTAGGAGCATCAGCAGTTTGCGCCGGCTAACTGCATGAGCAGGAACAAGCCACATTTAGCTTAGCTGCCGTTAGCTTTAAGAAAACGGGCTATTTTATTTAGCTTAGTGGCCAAAAAAGGGATAAATCAAAAACTGCAGAAACACGGTAAATATACACAATATAGACACTCAAATTGCTCACCCTAAACTATTGTTTCTACCCAAATACAACCGACTCTGAACCGAGTTCTGATGGATGAGGTGAGCTTAGCCATTCTAAGTCTGTGTCGGGAACCAGAGGAGAGCTAGGAAATATGTATGAAGTAATTTCCTCTCTGCATTAATCAAATATTGTTTAGTTCCAGTCAATAAAAAACTATTTATTTATACAGCGGTGTAATAGGGTGAGGTAGTCGTACAGGATCGGCAGGACCAGTGGTGTAAATGGACAGTGTGACATGAAGGATATTAGAAACAGGAAACAGTCCTGTCCAGCTCCACCAGCGCTGAGTGAGTGATGAGCTCTGGAGAGGTTTTTCTTTCTATTTCACGTTTTTCCCCTCCGCTTGCTTCACGGTGGATGAATAGTTCATTGTGAGAGCATAACAACTACTCTCTTCCTTTTTTTCCACCTTTTTTCTCCCGCTTTTTGTTCTTTCTGTCCATCTCACTTTCCCTCCCCCTCTCATTTCCTACACCACCGCTTTAGCGAGCCTATATAAATGTAGACAGAGATAGACACATGCAGGGAGGCCAGCAGCGCTGCTTAGCATCAGGCTCCGGTCGGTGACAGCGGATTTCAATGAGGGTTGACAATGGGACCAGGAGTGAGAATAATGCTTTTTGCCAGCCTAGAAATTCAGCCTGTCACAGAAGACCATTTTCCATGCTGAGAGAGTTCCATGAACCGAGGTGTTGAAGGAAGTGCCATTTTAAATGTGGCTCTTTTTTTCTACAGTAAACTTCTAAGAATGACTTTTTTTGCCCTTGAAGGGGAGAAGAAAGTATTTTCATCGGATCAAAAACTTTTTTTTTTTTTTTTTGCTGAAAACTTTTTCTTGGAAATATCGTTCATTCATTTACACATTCATCATGGATGGATGTTTGCGTGATTTCTGAATGGTTTTCACTCGTAGCTCTTTTAACCTTCTCAGGATTCAATAAAAGTACTTTACAATGTATTTTTTATTCACAACAGCACTCACAGCATCACTTCACACACAAAGAAGTGCTTTACAGTGGCTGTTGCCCAGCTTTGCCTTCCCTGTTTTAGTGCTCTCACTTTATTCATATTTTTTCACACTTTTTTTAAGGAAGCCATATTGTTGCACAGCCTGGATAAAATAACAATCATTGGGCGGTCAAGACCACAATACTGATCAATCTGGGACCCACAATATTACATTTTGGGGGACAATTATTTCCCATCAAGCCCCAATAAAAATATTGACATTTTAAAAGCATCGTTATAATAATGAGACACCCTTTTTGAGAAAGAGTCTCACTTTCAAAATTGGCGTCTTTAAGCAACAATAAAAAACAATGTACACAATAAATGAACTGAAAAAGTTCAAAGAAAAGTAAGACATTGTAGTTTTAAGACATTACATTAAAACGTGCTTCAACTTGTTAAGGTGAAAAAAGCTTCCAAGCTTCTTGATGTTTATCGGACAAAAGGAGCATTGGAGGAAATAGCTGTTTTCCCAAGTTCTGTATGTACTGATGGAACAACCAAATTCAATGCAAGTCTAAGTGGAGGCCGCAGTTCTTTTCAAAAAGGCTTTACAGAGACAGGTAACCAAATGTTGATTTACAAATGGAAATTTCCCGGTTCAAAGTTATGTGGAGATAACGAAGACCACGTAACCGTAGGATACAAAGAACAATAGTGGGCATTCAGGTCATTTTCTCATCTTGAATGAAAAAATCAGATTATTTTCTATAAACGAATAAACCCTAGTTTTAATTTGACTTATTAAACAGATGTTCAATATGGAACTTAGAGGTTTAAGTTCAACTTATAACCTGAAAAATAAGTTAATCGTTATTCAATTTGAAGAAGAATAAATAAATAACTTTGTCATCTGCATAATGAAGAGATGTATCACAAACACTCTAGAACATCCACAACATGAATGCAAATAAAAAGTACTGGTCCAAATATAGAGCCTTATGGAAAACCTTCTTCCAATATTTAGATAGAAGGAAATATGATTGAGATAAACACACTGCTTATGACCAGAAATTTTACTTAAAAAACAACTTCTGTCTTGGTATGAATATTTACATCTGAAAGTCTTGGACATCAAATTATATGAAACCTTTCAGGTACAAAAATCCATGTTTATGTTGGCATAAACAGCCTAATTGAACATTTTAAAACCCCTCCAGAGCTGATTTTCAAATTTTCCCTCTCAAAACGTTATCAAACATTCTGATTCGTGTTACGCACAGATAAAGTGGGATGAGCCAAATAAAACTTGTCACAACGATGGCTGAAGAGCTGAACTTAGAAATCAGTAAGAGGACGACTCATCCAATACCGAGGAACCTTGAAGTTGTTGTCACAGGGGAGACCTGATATATTCGTATCTGTCCGGCTCTTCTGATCCGTATGATAATGGCTATGATCGCTGCTGAGCAAATGAGCAGGAAACTGAGGTTTCTCTGAAGTGATTCCTGCACCCTCCAGATAAGGCACCGTTGAGACCTCACAAGGCTTCGGTGCCTCCCTGACATGAACATCAGAATACAGCCAACCTCTTCACAGTCAATGATCGACAAGAATTCATATTCAAAAGGACACGTTGGTTGAATTATATGGTATTGTTAGATACTTTTGCATCAACTCAACCAATTATTTAAAAACCCTATAGGTTTAATTTGATTACTGTAATTTGCTGTCAAAATTTTGCTTATTCTTCATTTTATTAAAATTTCCGATTAAGCTAGATTCGAAAATAGTCACTATTAAACAAACATGATTTTGTAAATTCTGTCAAGTTAGTGTTTTTAAATTCCACTTCCTTTTGTATTCAAAAATTGCTGTTGAGGCTTTTAATGAAATGCTTGGCATCAGTTCAACATGAAAGTTATTTCATAACACAATATATGAAAATTGAAAAGTAATAAAATAAGGCAAAATCAAAAATCATCTCAGATATATCTGATTATTTTTTAATTGTACTATTTGTTGTGTTAAATTATTTCAATATTCTTAAACCAATTAGTCTTACTCTTAAAATACATCTGATAGATATTTTTAAGTGAAGCACAATATGTCGGCATCAACATTAGTTTCAACCAGTGTTAGTCATTTTCTAATAATATTGTCAATACTGGTATTGAAATCTCCAGTACTAAATAACAGTTGTCAGCCATAACACCAATATACAAATTTAAATTATCACATCGGTGCATCTCTAGTTATCAACTGCAGTAGCAGACTTGCATTTTACAAAACTCTTCTTGGTTTAAGTTTCATAAACATGATCAGATCACAAACAACTAACAATTCTCACTCCTAGAAATATTGATTAATAATGTTGAAAAAAGTTCAGTCTACAGAATGGAGTGAGTGAAAAGTTAAATAGTTAAATCACTTCTGTGTCTGTATAAATCCTCGCAGACTTCATGCTCTTGTATCAGCATTGCTTGGGCAGACCTGCATTAAGGTCATCGATAGGCCTATTTTACGTCTGTTGCACAGATGTGATTTGCAAATTCACATTAAGCAAAAGGAATCAATAAACTTTTTTTTTTCCACTTTTGAGATATTCAGTCTTAAACCAACCTGCATAAACAAAGGAGCAACAAAAAAAGATGTTCGTAGCTTCAGCTATAGACTGATCTGCAAGGAAAACCACTGAATTCTTTAAAAAGTTAAATATTTAAATTGTATATATTGAGATAAGCCCCAAACCTCCATTTATTTTCTCCATGGCTGCCAAAACAGAAGTTAATATTCGGCCTGTGGCATTTTTGAAATCGACTGTAAAGACTTGAAGTCTTTAGTTCCAAGTTCTGTTAATCTTTACCGCTCAATACACACAAATGCCACGACTTGAAAAATACCAATCACAACAGGCTTGCTATTTACCCAGAAAAGCAACAGATCATTTTCTGACTAGGTGGTCATTGCGGTTAAGTGCCTGTGTTTTTCTCTTATTCCTTCCCACACTCTCTGCCTCTATTGACCACGGCTTGAGAAAACGTGTCTGTGGATGAAATGCTGTCATAAGAATCGGACTGACTCCCTGTGTGTCTGCGGGGGTGGGAATTGATTTTGGATACTATATTGAGTAATTTTTATCATGGGCTGTCATCAATACCTGATTTAAAAGCATGGCCTGCAGCTCACATGGCAGAGCTGCTCATCGGGAGTTTTAGCGGGCCTGGGGAAATTGGTTCCCCTGGGCCTGTTTCAGTTAATGCATGCCACTAAGTGTGAAGACTCAACCATCACTCATGATTTATATCCCAGATAGGAGCAAAGATATAGCAGCACATAGGCTTTCAGTGACTGCATTGTAACATTTATTTGTTGCTGTAAGACTTTTTGCAGGATCTGCCAAGACCACGCTCAGCTGTGTCTGTCATTTTCCGGTTGTTGTTTTTTGTTTGGAAGCCTGCTAAAATGCCACACTCTTTTTCTTGCAATTTTATTTCAGACATATTGTTGTAAACTAGCACAAATGATTTCTCCTGCGTACTGCAGTGTCAAGTATTTACCGTGGCTGAAAAACAGAAGCGTCTCTGTTGCCAGCTCCATGCATCTTGAAATGTAGGAGGAAAATGGGTCTCTTTGATTACCCACCTTCATACCTGAATGTGTCTGTCCTGTGTTGTACACGCCATATTGTGTTTGTTTGCCTTTATGATGTAAATTTGCTTGGTCTCCTCTAATTCTGTCCCCGGGCTTCGTGGAACAAGTTTAATTTAGCAGCCAGCCCTCTATTTCCAAAACAAATCTAACAGGTCCTGACTATGACCTTTCTCTTACATGTTGATGATTTGCATTTCCACCCTCTTTGTTTTTTATAGCTCTGATATGGAGTCACACTGTGTGATCCATATTCAAATGATATTTAAATCAGCGCCACATTTGCATGAAAAATTGAGGATTTGAAGCCGGGTCGCCTGCATACTGATCAGAGGGACAACCTTCATTGGAAGGAGGCTTGATATAACAAATAAATGGGACAGGGTATTAATAATCTTCATGGAAGGAGTGTTCTATATTGTGCGCCACCATGACGGAGTGTTTTCCTCCCATGTAATGAAGCCCATATATTTCTCAAGCTCTTTGCTTTCAACTCAAGAAATGATTACGCTCTTCAAACAGAAGGATTCAGCCACGGTGTTGCATTTTAAGGAGTAAATTACCCGAAGAAGGACAAACACCAACATAGTTTCAAGCAAACCTTTTTTTCACCCAAACATCGCATTGAATCAATATGATGTTTGTGGAAATTAGCGCGGCGTTCGGAAAATAAAAAAAATAAAGTTCAAACTCTTTCAGAGCAGCTCCTTGAAGAGCACTTAAAAGCCTATCTGTGACATATTCGAGCTGTCGAATTATTTCAAAATGTATGCTTTTAAAAGTAAGATGGAAAAACTTCACGAATTGCATTGTTGGTAAAAGTAATTTGTGGTTTAATATTTGAAAAATCTTTCCAACTCCTCATGCTTCCCTCCGTGTGTCGAAGCTGTCAGTTATCCTGTCGCTTCGTGTAATCCCAGCTTCTCTCCATGACCTTGAGGCTGAAACTCTGCGGGGTTCGCGCCATCTGTTGCACGACCTCATGTCACCAAAGAAATTTCTCTGACTGTATGTTGTTGGTGTCATGCTGCAAAGTGAATTAGGGAACAGTCACATTCTCTGCTGGTGCTTTTCATGATAGTGGATTAAAAAAAAAAAGATCTGCAGACCACTTTTAAATCGCCAGGTCTTTGTGATGTAAGAAAGTGAAACTAAGATGAATCGTTTTGTAACTTTAACCTCTTCTCATCAATTGAAAAATTAACTGAAAGGTGTTTTTTTTGTTGTTGTTTTTTTTAAAACAAACCTAAAAATAATATGGTTGCATGAGCACTTCTTTTCAGGCATGTGTTTTACCCCCTAAAACAAGATGCGCCATATTGACAGAGTCCTACCCAAACAGCCCCCCGCTGTTTGGGTAGGACTCTGTCAATATGGCGCATCTTTGCAAGTTTTTTTCTTAAAAAAAATGCTCAAAACCTGTAAAATAGAATCATGCAAAAGCAGCACCTGCTGTGAGAAGACATGCTAAAGATGACGTTTTCTTTATCTTCCAGTTTTCTAAGCAGAAAACCTAAAGGTTTTGTGGAAACATTGACTCTGGAATAATTTTATAGCTGCTTACAAATCCACTGGGTATTGAATTAAAGGCTTTATGGTAGCCTCTCTGAAGCCGCCTTTTAATTCATTTGTCAGTGTACTTTATCACTTTGTTTATTGAAAAGACCAATTTGTGTTGAAGCTATAACTCTCTGGAAATCTTGAGCAGTTTCTTGAATATTTTAAAAATAACTTTTTTGCTCATATTTTACGAACTGCACCATTAATTTCCACAGAGAACAGAAAAACCATACCATAAAGCTGCCAACTCCATATTTCACATTTGGGAGCATTTTCTCAAACTTAGAAACTTTCCCTCCAAATGTATAGATGCTCTTTGAATCTGAGTGTATTTGCAAGCTGTAATTTGGCTTTTTATGGTGCTTCTTAAGATATGGCTTCTTCCTGGTAAAATTTTGTATACTTTCCTAAATTGTTCAGTCAAAACGACCCCCCTCTTTCACTGATATGGCATTTAGCAAAAATAAATAATTGACCTAAAGAAGGAAAAGATCAGTGTAATTTTATGCCAGTGAGAAAAAAATGGTTTTATAGCTTGACTGTGTGAAGGTAATGATATATCTTATATTTTTTTCATAATATTCATACTGCTGTCAGAAAATGCAAGGGGATTTGATAGTCAAAGACAAGCTAAGTGTCTTGCTATCGCTGGTTTTCCTCGCCTCTGCCTTGACATGGCATACCAGCTGAGACCTGCTCTTTACCGAAAGGTCTGTTTTTATTCCACCAGCTGAAGCAGCGGTAAGGAGGGACAGAATCGATTGTTGCAGGCCAAATTGAACGTGTGTCGAGCTGCAGGCTGCCACAAGATAAAGGCTCTGACGCTGTCTGCTGTGTTTATCATCAGGTGGCCTTTTCTGTGTGTGCTATGCTGGGATTTTGATGTGTTAAGTCATAATAGGGAAGCCACCATTCTTTGGAGGGGCTGCCAATAAAATAGCAGACAGAGGGGATTATGTTTCATGTCAGCCCATTATTGTTTCCAGCTTCGCCCGTATACCTTTTTTCAACCTGGAGAGTCTTCTGCCTCTTGTTTTTTTTTTTTTGTTGTTGTTTTTTTTTCTTTTGATGCATTTTATTCTTTTTTTTTTGTCTTGATTCATTTTTCTTTGTATGTTGGATGTTTGTAGTACTCTGCTCCTCAACATTCAGATGTTGTCGATCTGTTTTACTTGTCTTCTCCAATGGAAAGGTTTCTTCTCTTAAATGCGCTTATGTTCCTTTCATGTTTTTTATCTAGTTATTTAATCTGAAAACAGCTCTGGATTATTTGACCCCTTTACCAGTTCTTGCATCATTTTCAACCTACTCCTCGCTAACTTTCCCCTGTAGTTAACGCTCTGTAGTTAACGCAGTAGTTTTAACTATAGAACTCTTCTTCATATATACTCAAGTGTCTTATAAGTGCATTATAAGACAAAAGGTACTGGACAGTCCTTGAGTGCCACTGTCCTGTAACCTTTGGATGCATCCCTGCATCACCTGAATCAAATTAATGTGTAACGACATTAACTTTGTATAACCTACTGCCATCCCAAAGAGCTAATTTAACCTTTGAATTTAGATTTTTTTGGAGCAGGGATGCATCCAAAAGTTGCAGGGCGGAATGGAGACCCCTTGGCTACTGGTTAACTTTCGTGTTTTACGATTTCCTCTACTTTTCCTTGAGGACTGGAGTACCTGCAGTCAACAGTAAATGGCACATATGTGAGTGCAACTTAAAAAACCCTATAAACGGTTACAAAGACTTATGTTCCCTTCCATCCATGTTCCCTCATGAAAAGCCTGGAGCCTCTAATAATGTTATGCCGCAGCCAGACTAGGAATCCTCTGTTCTCACTGTTCATCATCCTTCTTATATACTTTTAGAACAGAGCCATTTTAGTTAATCATGAAAAGCACCATTTCCTTATGATGTTGGTAAAATTGTCCTTGCATTAGTGGAGTCTCTGTGGATGAAAAATGCAGACAGACGCAGTCTTTTTAGGTCATTTGCTCTTCACAGTGGATTCAAAAGGGTGTACTGGTCGCACCTCATTCCAGCCTCTGTAAAGGTAATGATATCCTCCTTTTGTTCACACTGAAATTCTTTTAAAGCTCACTATACAGTGGCACCTACAACTCCATTTATCTACCTTTATCATAGCTTACCATTTTATGTGCATGAAGGGAGGAGAAGTAGTCGGTTACCAGCCTCACTTGAATGTCCTGTGGCTGCTAGAATAGGATGAAAGACGAGGATTTCTACATATACATTTTCAACATTAGCACTTATAGTCTCATTTCAACTTTGATCTGCTCTTTAAATCAAAGCAGTTCATTTAGAAACATGCTAAATGAAGCACAAAGAAGTTACAGCCATCATCTTAGACTGGTTTTGGACGTGTACCGCAAATGTATTCCTGCTACTTTGAGTGTTAGAATAAGTGGCTCATAGTCACGGACAAGAACTGTACACCGAGCGCAGATTTTAGCAAAGCCTGAAGCAGGTTGTTATTGCAGTACATCAGCTAGCTGGGAGCTAAACCCCCACAAGTAATAGGGAAAATGGGAGTGCACAATGCAGCTGCCTTAGGCTACATAGTAATAGCACAAAAACCCCTTGCACTGTGTGTTTTCATGCTGCTATTGGAAGTTTGTCTTAATACTGCTTTTTTATTATTATTTTTTCTGAGGTAGTCATAAACAACAAATTTAAAAGAGAGTACCAGGTGATATTGTTGCTATTGTCATGAAAGGTGTGAAAGCACAGGGGCACGGTTCAGTGCTGGTGTTGTGTTGCGTTTGATAAAACTTTTTGTGTGTTTTGTGTATGTAACCTCAGGCATGTACCATGAAACAATATTAACTTTGTACTTATTTGAGGTTTATCATGCACATGTTTCAGTTTGAAGAAGCATAGATCTGTTCTATTCAACACAAAAAAAATACTTTCTGCAGGACAGAAATTGATATCAAATGCTTTAAATTTGTTTGTTTTGTTTTTTTTTTTTTTTTGGGGGGGGGGTTGTCTCACTTTGCAGGCTTTTTGCAAGTTCATCACTCAAAAACCCCAATATTTGAAATCTTCAAGGTCACTTATTAGAGGTTTTTTTGTTGTTGTTTTGTCTTTTTTCAAGGAAAACATAATCTTTCTAACTTCCCACCCACAGCCCAACACAAGGCAGCTTGAGATGTCCTAGATTAATAATTTTGCCCATTGTTTCCATTTTAATTTTAGATTTTTCATCCCAGTTATCAGGGCTCGGCAAACATCCACTAATCTGCTAATATGGAAATGTTCCAAATAGTGCAAGTCTGTAGCACTTTTGCTGAATTTGAAAACATTTAGTTCTCATAGCATCCCTTTTTTTCTAGATAAATTATAAAGTGTTAATATACTTAGCTCTATTGATAAACTTTCATCTGGATAAAGTTCAACATCTATGTTCAAAGCTTTACTTGTCAACTGTTACAAATTCTTCAAGTATTTAGATGTTTATATCCATGCTTTTATTTTGAAGGGGGTCATAACTGTGCTGTAGTTCTATTTCCTCTCATCATCTCTCTTTTTCCCAAATAACTTTATTTCAAACGAGAAACATACAGGCACAAAATAAAACATGGGCAGCAGAGGACAGGATATAAACAAAAATGGTTGGAGGAAGATATAAATTCAATTAAAGTTGGCATTTTAGCATTAGCATCTGCTGAAAGCTTTAGCGTTTGCTGAACTAATGTTTATAATTATTGCTTTAGAGTTAACGCAACTCACGTTTTAGTTAGCGATGCCCACCGCTGCCAGTTATTCATTTCTATATACAATTTCAGACTTTAAATTAAAATGTTCGATGCTGCGGTGACTTCATGTGACTGTTTGTCCCCAACATCAGAGTCTGATTATTTCATCAGGCTTTCATCTAATGCCAGTCAGGTTTTTTTTTCTAAATGTGTCTCAGTCTGTCCGCATATACATCACAGTCCTGGATTGCTTTCAGTGTTGTATTCAGATGCTCTGTTAGGGGAGGGATATCAAAACAAGAAAATCAGCCAGCTAATTCATCTCCGAGCTCAAAAGTCTCATTACGCCTCTGATGAGTTTAAGGGATGCTTGGAGTGGAAGGGGGCTGTGTTTATGGCTTGGCAATCATGCGTCTCATCTTATGTGGAAAACAAAAGATGTGTCAGTGCTCCAGCCAAATGAATACTGAGCACATCCCTGCTTACTTCATGATCGTTCACTTATTTAAGCTTAATCTGCTAAACGGATGGGATGTCCTCTTTGTGTGCTGGCAGCTAAATGAAGACATATGTGGCTGGTGGAGGAATTGATCTGACCTTTCCCATCACACGAGGGATATGAATCTTTTCATATCTACTATATTAGTGTGATATAGGGCCACGTGATTTTTTTAATTTGGGCGGTTGCATGTGGGTCAATGCATGGCAGCTTGCAGCTATAGAACAAGTGTGACAATAGTAAAGAGTGGAGAACAGCACTGCAAAGAAGTAACCTTGTTTTATGTGTGAAAGATCATTTTTATGAATTGTTTTCTGAGTGGACTGCTGCTGAGACTTTTTCCGTGACTAAATATGCAAATAAGGGATTATCTAGTTAAATAAAACTAAAAACAGACCTCAACGGTTGGATACTAATTTACAATTAAGTACCTGCTGCCAACTTGTGTGATAATTATTCCTTGTAAACTTAGCGATGAACTGCAGTTTGCTGGATGTTGTCGACTAAAAGAAGCAACTTTTGTTTTTTATTTGTATAAAATCACTTTAGATGTAGTTTATAACAACATGTCATAATCATGTCATTGACTCAAATACCTACAAAGCTGAGTTGGCAGGCTTATTTCACCATACTTTTTCAAACCCGTGTCACGTGTAATCCTGCAGAGGAAATCTATAATTAGCTTTCATCATCTGTGTCAATAATAGCTACAATTATTTGCCCCTGTATTGTATCTTTAAGAGATACTTTGCTTTAGCGGTTTACATTACAGAGATAGATCCAGTTCATATACATAAATATAAAATCAAATTTATCTGATAATATGGGCAGATTGACATAAAACTCCATACATACAACTTTATCCTAATTGCATTACAATGACATCAAACTTAGTTTGATTAGTAGAAAACGTTTTCTACTTAATTATCCCCAGCCTTTTGCATCAAGTCACTGAGTTTACTACAGTCTCTTGTACTGAGCAAGCATTTTGCAACAGTGGGAAAAAACAACTCTCTTCTGCCAGGCTTTGTCTGAACGTGATGCACAGAAACACTAGTCAAGAAGGAGAGAATTAGCAGCAGTAGCTGTTTTAATGACTTCATCTAGAAGAGAAACAAAACTAGAGAAATCACCTCTGAAACAGTAGCAAAAAAAATATACATTATGAACAAGGTGCAGCAATATGAGTTCATTAATGCACCAACATGTCCGACCCAAAAGTTTAGTGACTCTGTCCTCTTGAATGCTTTCTAAGTTCAAGTGAAAATCCGTCCTTCAGACATCTTTGAATTTTGATTAAGGACTGTACTCTTAACTGAATAATTCAAAATGTATTCTTGTTGCCAAGTACGTTGTTCCCACCTTCCCCTCCTTCAGCCAGTTACTGTATTTTTCACCTCAGCTATCCTCTTGTCTGCCTCCGTTGTTGGGTAACAACTCTCATCAACACTAAAAGATAAAACCAGAATGCCAAATGGATATGACCTACTGTTTGACAGATGCCACTTCAGTATGAATGTTCATCTTGAAACCAATCAAAAGGAGCCTGGCTGTCTTTCCTCCCCCAGGGACTGTGTGATTTCCATTAAAAAGTCATCAATAATCAGAGACGGTGGTGGCAGCAAATGGGCTGAGCAACAGTTTGAGAATTTAAAACGTTGCCGCCTCGTACTGGTTGAAACTATTGGTATGGTGACTCATTCCTCACTGCTGAAGCCCTCAACGCGATTTCTGAGCACAAGTGCTTTCATTTCATTCTCGTGTATTTAATTAGTTCGTACATGATTTACATATTTTAACATATAACCTTTCTTAGACATTTGTAGCAAGACATAATAAGTTGAATGAGTGAAATGCAGCAGTTTTATTAATGCCCAAACTATACAAGAACATTTTGTTTGTTTAAAGGAAAAATTATGTTCACCTTATTATCTGCTTGGTATGTTTTTATGAGGTACAGTGCCAAAACCGTATATTTATATAATAAGGTATATCAAATTATTTGCAAAATTTGAGAAATTTGGTCATAAATAAAACAAATTTGGTCCTTTATTTCATGTAGAACAATTAGCATTTTTCTTTTATCGGTGTCTGAGCTAAGTGATCAACCAATAATTGGTTATATATAACTACATTTACTTCTTTCCACATGACAACATTTGATTCAGGTTAAAACTCATCTTTCTAGCCAAATGGCAAACACGATGTGGCCATGTAAGTACGGAAATAATTGTTAAAAATGTGATGCAGTTCCTCTTGTGGAAAACACACGGTGACAATGTGTCAAAGGTTTCCTCAGGTGAGGAAACTATTACATTTTCCTCAAAGAAACAGCAGTGTTCCAGAAGTGCAATTAAATCCTCAGGAGTATAACACTGACTGCTCAATAAGCTTAAACTTGCAGAAAATTGATATCTTCAGCTGCATTCATCTACTCCCTCTACACAACCTCTGCACGCTTGGTGCACTTATAAGAACTGCTATGGTGATATGAGATGCTGCTGTGAGAACACTTTGACTGCATAAGGACTTTTTTTTTTATTATTATAAGCTACCTTGCTCTACAAATGTGCGTGGATGGCAAACATGAAATGTGCACAGAGTATTTTCTGCACTTGCACAGGCATCTAAAAATAGGTAATCCTTAGATATACTAAAGTTTTACTGTAAGAAACTGATGAAGATACTTCTGTTATATTGGCTCTAAGTAAACAGAATTGAATTTAGTACAACATGTTTGAAAATGATGTTTGTTTTGATACACTTTCTGTGTTGAACTTAGCTTGATCTCTGGAAGCAATATTACAGAAAATATTCATAAAAATATATTTTATGAAGGATTTTTTTCCTTTAGTTTAATATCTGATCATATTTTTTTTTTATCTCAGTACTTCATTTGGCTTTGTGGAATTGCCACATTTATTTCAGACCATTGAATCTTGTCAGATTTTAGTCTCTTCTTCCTTTAAAGTGATATTCTTTTGCTTCAAACTTGGCTCCTCGTTTTCAGGCTGCAAGCTTGACAAAACCTCTGTTTGTCTTGACAACAATAAACATCTTTAAGCAGTTTGTTCTCTCTCTTTTTTGCACTGGAAAAGCAACACTTTCACCCAGATGCCTCCATTACAAATGCAGAATAAAACCCACAAACTGCTTCTTAGCACAGAAGCATGTTGTATTAGGTAGTGTTGATTTTAATTGAACCTCATGTGGTCATTCATGGAAGAAAAATCCCCCACGCTGCTTCATCTGGAAAAGGAAAAGAGGGAGACAAACACAGTCTGTGAGTCATCAGCCACCCTCTCACTCTCCTTATGAATCATACAGCACCACATGTGCAGACGGTGAGCATCAGAGCCCCGTTTCTGAAGTATGCAATGTGAGAATTTCAACAGGGATATTTGTAAGTCTTTAGTCAGCAGATCTATCAGCCGCAGAATATCCTGCACTGATATTCGTCTGTGAATCATGAATGACATGCAAGCTTTTAATTAAAGTTGACCTGATACGTGAGCAATGATGCGTTACTCCATAGCATTTTTTTTTTTTCGTTCAGAAAAATCTCAGACCAGGATTTTTTTGTTTGTTTGTTTCTTTTAACAGCTGCATGCATTTCAATATGGTTCCCTTAAATATACAGATATGTAGAATCACTTACAGAGGGAGCTCTTGCGCTACAAATGGGAACAGAGAGAGCCAGATGACAGGAAGAGGAGGAAGAATGTTGAGTGAAAAGGACCTGAAAGCCAAAAAATGAAGGACCAGGAAAGAAATCTAAAGCAGTCGCTTTGTTTAAAAAAAAGCTAATTTCAGAAACAGAGACTTTTGGAGACGTTTAAGGACTCACTTTTCTTTTCCTGCTCTGAATCAGGTGGCCTTGGTTTTGAGGTTGATTGAAAATTAGACTTTTATCTTTTCAGAATAAAAATGTAACAAAAAATCCACATCACATATTCAAAGAAAAGTTTTTAAAGTTTTATATAATGGTTTTTAATTGCATTACATAAAACAGTATACACCATTATGTATGTTTCTATATCACTGAGTGCATTTTGCTTTATTTACAATCTAGTAATTCATGTTGTTAATCATAAAGGAGACTTCAGAGATATTTTTCCAGCTATGTGCCAAATTTAGTAAATAATACAATCATAATAATCTTGTGAGTATAACTTATTTACACATTTATTTTGCATTCTTGCAAATAGGTTCATCAGATGTTTAGTATCAGAGGATTTTATTTGATAGAAGGTGTCTGTTATAGTTAGCCAACGCTATGCTATTGTAAGATTGTGCAACAAACAATGCTGCTCTAATTTTATAGTCCTCCTAATTACATAACATGTAATTAAATCTACAGGTTGCTCCACACCTATTGGAACTTCTTGTAAATGTTTACGAAATGCCTTGGTATTGGTATTGTAGTACCATACTTCCTCACTCTGAAATTGATATATAGAATTTGAGTTATATATAAGTCGTATTTATATTTTATATAAATTAAAGCTACAGCATTTTCTTTGAGACATTTATGTAACGACAGCGTGTCTCAGAGGCTTAATCAGAACTGCTGCAGTACAGACTGCTACAGGATATCCTTTTTACCCACAGTGATTAGCATCCACAACAGCTCTGTAAGGGAAATTATTTGAGTTTCAAAGAGTTTATTATATTTTCTTTTTTTTTAATTGAATGTACTTAGTTAAATTGACCTTGAGATATGTATTTTCTCAAATTAAAAGTTGGATTTTTCTACAACTTTCAGTGTGAAATTATACTTCATTACTGGATACATTTATTTTATTGCTAATATGTGTGGGGAGCACTGTATAAAAGTGCATTATTTTTCCTTAAATCATACTCTTATCAAGTAAACATCTGAAATTGATGTGCTTCTCCTTTTTCCCTTCAATCAGACTCAATTTTATCATCTTGTCATTTGTATTGCATATTCCATAATTACAAAAATTCTGCAGATTTTTTTCTTATCTTTTCATGCAAAAATTAATATTTTCCCTTTATGTAAAAGCTGTTCCTCCCTCTTCATTTTCTCATGTGGTTTTTACTTATGCTAACCATTTTTTTGTGTTTCTATAAATATATATCATCACGTTAATGATAAGGGAGACGTTAAGGTAGAAACCTTTGGGATCAATAAAACTCATATGCATACCCAACATGGAAATCTCATGTGTGTCAGATTAAATTGAGCATGTCCTACAATGAGGAAAAACTTCTTTGTGTGATACTTTGGATATCTCATTGTGGGCGTTCATCTTTGTGTGAGCACCCATGGGCTTACACCCGGGTAATTGCTGCCGCGTGCTTGTACCGCATATTAATTGAAGTTCTGTCATACTTAAAATGTTAAATGTGTTAGATCCGCGCTGGATTTGTATAATGGTAAATCATAAGGCAATTTTCAGAGACGCCTTCAGCTCAAGCACACTGAGACCTAATCAAAGAATGTAGCTGTGTAAAAGCATGTCTGTTAGGCTTTTTTTTTTTTTTTTCTTACCAGGTACTTTGCAGATGTCAGACCAGTCGATAAGCCAAGTGAGGTTTTGGACTTGTTGGATATAGAAATGTCAAGTGAAACATAAAAGCGTGAGGTGAAATTGTCTCAAACGTATGCGATAAGGCACGACTTTGAAGCTGCGAATGAAGTAAGTGGCTGGAGTTAACCACTGAGGTCTATTACGACTGCCACACCCCTCACACACAAACCGTTCTGGTCGGCTACGCTCAAACAAGTTTTCATCTGCTGCTGTGATCTCCTGAGTGGAGAAATCCTTGAAGAATTTACATCGTCTTTTATTTAGAGTGCTTCCGGGTTACCACTGTCTGAGGAGCCAGTCATCTTCCATCTTCATTCATGTTGAAACCATTCAATGTTTTTGGTGATGAACATATTGACTCTGAATGATTAATTTCAAGGTACATTAACAGTAGCTTAGTTCTTTTAAAAAGAAACTCGTTGCACCTTCCTAATAAGTTTGGCAGTCATATTTACCATTTTTTTTAATATTTCAAACACAAGAATCGGTGTATTTTATTGGGATTTTATTATCCAGATTAAGCACGGTATTAGTCTGGAATCAATGTGCTGCCCAGAAATTGAGATCTTGGCATGTCATGACAGCCATGAGATCATACAGCAACAGTCTTCAGTCAGAGGCCTCTTCAGATGCATTACAAGACTGACTGCTACCAGACTCCACCATCCACAAAGACCCTCAAAAAATACTATGATTACATGAGTTACAGAAGCATGCATTTCCCTTTGTGATCATTTATTTTTGAATTTAATTACAAATCCTTATAAAATACTCGGATGATTATGTTTATAACATGACAAAATGTGGAAAAAAAAATCCAAAGGGGTGCGAGTGTTACTGCAAAAATGTCTTTATCACGCCTGATATTTTAGGAGTCCGCACTCCAAACTCGAGCTACATTTTGTTTCTTACGTGACGCTTGATGTAAACGTATCACAGCTGAAGCGTTAACAAAGAGAAATGACGATGCCCAGGAGTACAACAGGTTTTTGGGTGGATGGCTGTCAGTAGAGAGGAAGTAAACCATCGCACCTCTGTGGGTCCCTCGCTCCCTTTTTTTATTGCAGAGGGCAGAGACTCGCATTGGGCACCAGCACATCATCCTGACTGATTTCCTCAGCACTTTCTGGGGAATTGTCATCACCCCAGGTCAATGTCTAAACTTTCCCATGCATCAAAATATATTGTAATTGACTCCATTTGTAATTCCTCCAGAGATCTGGCACTGGGCTGTAGCTTTGATGGCTGCCAAAAGCAATAAAGTCTCACAGACATGACCCCCATTGTAAACAAGTCCTCCCTCTAGAGGGTGAGGTACAGGAACCTTTTTTTTTTTTTCCTAATTTCTTGCTTTTTCTTTTGGTTTTCCCCATACATCCATTCACATGATATAATTTCAAAATGATGCCAGGTTTTATTCTCATCAAGTTGGTACTGAAGTAATTTGTTTAGTTTTACAGGGTTCGAATCGAGTTCCTTGCAAAAGTATTAATATTTTTCACACTGAGTCAGGATGTACCTGCAAAGTTTGATTTATTTGGATTTTATTAGGTAGACCCAACACAAAGTAATTGGAAATTACGGTACTGTGCCACCATGCACCGCCTCATTTACATGCATCTTAATAAGTATGTTGTACACAATCATGGAAAAATACTTAACAGTAAGAGATATCATTTTAAATTTGTTTTATTATTTATGTCCTGACATTAGATCATATGACTGACATGAAACGCTACTTTGGGGCCTCTGTTGGATGGACGGGGAGTTATCACTAGTTTAATCAGACTCACAAATCTGTCTTAATGTTCATATTTGTGGTACATTAAAGAGTCCAGCTTGATAAATGAAAGAAGAAAATAGAGCAAAAATAATAAAAGATTTACTGTTACTTTCACGCAACTATCAACACATTCACAGTGTTTGCAGCTGTGCTTATGCAAATTGTTTATTTTCTATCAAGATGCAATAGCTATCTCTTAAATATCTGTGTAATAATAAATAATTCAACATAACATAAATATTTAGAATTTGATGAATAACTGAAACTATTTACTTATTTATAACGGAGCAGGAAGACGCCAGTCGTCTGATATCTGAACACTGAACCGTAATGTTTATAGATTACACTGGCACTCCCCCCATCTCTTTGTTTATGCTGTCCATTAAATTTTCTAATTTGCCACTTTCTCCTGCCTGCTGTTTGTAACGTCACATGATCCGAGATAATCAGAAAGAACAATGTGACTGCTGTGCCACAGCAACAATATCACTCTGGCTGCTGCAACTTGAGAGGCTGAGGGGGAAGAGGAGCACAGATTTTTGTTTTTCTTCATGTTTTCCACCTCTCCTGCCAAATAATCCGCTTCCCACTTCATCTCCAATTCATTTTTAGATACCACCAAGAAAGAAAGAAAGAAAGAAAAAAAAAAACAGAACTGAAACTGGTATTTCTGTGAGATAAAATTTGTCTCAACAATTTTACGTCATTTGATGCACAGACCCTAAAAAGTCTCCCAGGTTGCTCCCTCGCTTTGCTGTGTTGCATATGCGAATAGGGCCGTGAGAGGCTTAAGGAGGGAGGCGTCACGCTGGGCCGAGATTGCTTCCAACCCCGGGGTTTCCGCCGGGCCACAGATCTGTAGCGTTTCATCTGCGACAAAGTTTTCTTACAGCCCCTGCACCGTTTCTTCCTCCACCGGGAGGTTGACATCGCTTTCAGAAAAAAAATAATAAAATACAGATATACCAGTCTTGTTTTTTTTCTTTTTTTTTTCCGGGACATCTCTGAAACCTGCTGTTGTACATCTGTTGGAATCACAAACACTGTCTTGAGTGGGTGCTATCACCTCCGGTGCCCACTGTGTAGTTAGAGCGCAACACAGCTGTCCTTAATAGAGTTCATGTGCAACAGCTCCACCAAGACCCACCATGTTGTGCTGAAGGGAATTGCTTGTGCAGTTTTTCACTTTTAGTTCCATGATCTTTCCCACAAATCAAATAAGTTGGAAGATTACTCAATAGAAGTGCATTCACTTTAGGTAGAGCTGGTGTCAGATTGTTTCAGTATGATAACTTTAATGCTGCTCTTATGATGAACATGTAAATCTAGAAGGCAATGGTGTCAACAAATTGTGTGTACTGGGAAAAATTTAGTTGAAATGAAATAGATTTGTGAAATTCAGATTTAAAAAAAAAATTACTACTTGCAAATTGACAAATTGTGCCATATTTATTTCAAATAAATGCACCCCCCCCCAAAAAAAAAAGCCATTGTGAAGGTGAAACATACATGGGATCCATCATGTTTGCAATATTAAAAGAAAAGTGTACAATTTTTAACCTTTATTGAGTGAACCACCTTCTGTTTTGCAAGTAAAGACACTTTTTTCAGCAAACTCTGAGCATTAAGATCATGATATGGATTATTCTTTTGTTTGAAAATGCTTGTAAAGGAGAAAGATAATGATTCGTCGATCTGAGTGCATTTTGGAGTAAAAGTCTGCTGATGTTTGAGGTTCAACTTCCTGTATAATTAAAATAAACTTGAATCGTTACCAGGACCAAGACATGAGATATCCAAAGTATCACACAGAATCATTCTGAGGGCCACAAATAGCCCCCGGACCGCACTCTGGATACCCCGACTACTTATCTTGAAGTAGTAGCTTTTAGAAATGTTGGTATATTTTTATGCAAATAGCGACTCAAACTTACCTCATGTGTTCACTTCTCCAAGGTTCTAGATGCACTTATGAAAGACCTTCAGTTTTGTAGCATTTGACTTTGTCTACATGTGTAAAAAAAAAAAGTCTTAATTTTTCTTTGTAACCTAAAGAAGCACTGAAAGAGAACTTTCCTTGGCAAACTTGGACTATTTGTCTATAAATAACAAGAAAATTGCCCCTTTCACAAATTACAGAACCGAACGTTGACATGTTCACATTATTGTGGTTGATTTGGTATTGTGAGCTGCGCAGTGTGTTTCTCTGACACTTTATTTTGAGCGGTACACGGCAAACATAATGTGCTCTGTCTTTATCTCGTTTTTCCCTTTTTCCCTCTCCCCTGTAGGAAGGAGGAATGTGCCAACAGCTAGTGTTACAGACCTCATATCAATAAATATGTTAAGTTAGAATCTTGTCTTTCAAATTGCCTTTTGTCTTCCCTGCTCTCTTTCTTGTCCCCCATACATCATGCAGCCTGGCGGTTATTTCCGTAAAGTGTGCCTGTTAAAAGACCCGTGCTGCTCTTCCTCACAGCCATTACCAGAATGTCCAACCCCTCCCGTCCTCCGTTTCTCCTCTGATCCACCTCATATGCATTCACGGAACTCTGGTGGTGCTATGTATTTTATTTTTCTCCTTGGATATTGGAGTAGGATTTTCTTTTTTTTTTGTAGATTTACTAATTATATCCTAAAGGAATTGGTGCTAGATTTTGTAAACAAGTGATTATCTCAACAATGAACTGATACTACGTGCTGCGTGTAGCTCTAAAAAGAACATTAACTAGCCCATGAGCATATACATTGTGGTGTATAAGAAACAGATTTGTTCAGGGTAAGCAGTTCATGTTCTATATTTGTGTCAGTGTGTCTCAGCGGCGGGCAGCTCCCATGTAAACAATAGTCTGTGCAGAAGTCCCATGGCTGTGCTCTGATCCTGTTAACAGCTCCCCTGAAACCCCGGCGTACTTTGCTTCAGCCACTATTTCTTGGCTACAGTAGTTACTATAATCAGTATTTCAGCCAAACCATTACTCAGTACTATCAGTCAGGCCTCAAGCTACTATAATAGTACTATCAGAAGGCACAGTGCCTGACAAAGACCTCCCAGCAGCTCAGTGTGAATGTAATTGTCTCTTTTCTTGCATCATCAGCCCACCTCTCTTGCTCGTTCGCTTCCCCCTTTTCACCATTAGTGAAGCTAAGATCACAGTGGCAAAGCGTAGGGATCTCAGAGGCCCCATCAGTGGAGAAACGAGCGATGTGATACTGTGTTTTGCTCGGTGTCATTCCCAGGAGCGGAGTCTACGGGAATTGGGGAGGAGGGGCTGGGAATCTCCCAGTCTGTCTATCCAGGCAGCTCGCTCTAAGGTCCAATAATGACAGAGAGCTCAGGCTTCACTCACGCTGAATTACAGCTGAACTGTATGTGGATCTGGTAGAAATGTGTGTGTGGATGAAGTTTAGTTGACTGGTTGGAGGTGGTTTGAGATCCAATCGTCAGCTAACTGTCTGAAAACAAACTGAGACTAAATCTGAACTTTGAAACCTAGATAAAGAAAAATAGATAAATAAATAAGGAATGGTCTGATGGGCTCTTTACCCTAATCTCAATACCACTGCATTTACATCTAAGTGCATTTGATCATTTTCCATCCAGTTCATCTCAAAATTATTCACTCCCCTTTGTGAGTAAGTCATTTGTCAAAAGATGATGAAACAAAGAACAGTATTAAAATGGAAAAATCTTATTTGGCATAACAAAGTCCTTTATAATGGCTGACTAGCTTTTTTCATATCAACTGGCATTTCGCAGATTTATCTTTGCTTTAAAAAAAATGCAAAATTCTTAATTTTTCTCACTAATTTATAATAAAGATAATAATCTCCATATGTCTAAACCATGTGCTATTTTTGTTGTTCATAAATTATTGCGTTAATCTAACACAAACAGTGCTTTAGGGGTTATATCTTGATAAAGTGTAAAGAAGGTCAAGGAGAGTAGCACAGCATTTTTTAAATTTAGTCACATTTTCTAATATCCTTTGACACAATCGGGCACATTTGTTGGTTTTAGGCTTATCCGAATTATATTCTTGGAATGAGGCTGTCAGTTTTTTTTCTGAAATACAAATGGAAAAACTGCATTTTGCGTTTCATGTGAACCATTTTGTAAAACTTCTGAACTCTTGCCCTTATTTAGGTTCCAGACCCTGAGCTTCAGAAAAATGTTGGTCTTTTTTTTTTTTTTTTTTTTTTTAAGAAAAAACACAAACCCGTGTATTCTGGGAAACCCTAACCATTCCCTTCAACCAGTTTTGTTTGACTGAAGACTGAGTTTTATCAGTGTTTTCATCGTTCACGTACACTCTCATCATCAGCCCAAGCTTCTTGTTAACTACTCATCTAACATATGAATCCATTTAGGAGTTTATTTTGCTTTCACGGCTATAAAAAATCAACCAAAAGGTTTTCGATCCACTACCCTGTGAGCCAAATTTAGCCGGAACCGCAATTCATTGACAAAGCCTCTAAAGTTATTTATATTGCATCTGCGTGCATCAATAAAACTTAAAAGTGCAACCTAAACTTGGGACTGCATCCATGCTCCTGTCCCGTCTGATCCCATTAGACGCTGCTTGCTGTTTGAAGTTTCTACTTGAAAGGCCTAATCTGAATACTGTGGATTTCACAGCTACTCTGCAAACAGTGATTACAGACTGATTAATGAGCCACAGCAGACACAACTACACACTGTACACACACACGCACGCACGCACGCACACACACACACGCATGCAGGCTTTCTAGGCCACACACAAATTGAGTTTACTGTAGTCAGTTTGTCGCAACACACAGTCTGCCTCGGTCGCAGCTGGTTTTTCTTTGAATGCGACGTTTGTGTTGATTTTGTTAGGAGGAGGAAGGACTTTTTTATATTATCATTATCATTTCCAGTAAATCCAAATGTTGATAATGATCTATTGTTATCTTTTCTGTTTTTTTTTAGTGTCTGCTGAAATCCTAAAGGGCAGTCTGACCACAATGGAGAAGCAGATTGAGCGACTGGAGAACGATATCGAGAACTTCCCCAAAACCGACGACCCCCAAGATAAGTTTGTGGAAAAGATGTCCATATCCTTTTTAGTCTGGTGATTCTCACACCCCTGCATGCTTGTTTTCCTCCACACTGAGTACTGTCGGTGTTGCTCGTAAACGTGCGTGTTTGTGTTCTGCCCGGCAGCGGCGAGCAGTTTAAGTCACTTGGTTTGATAGGTGACACCCAGGGGAGTGTGGTGGGAATGGATCCGACTGCCTTGCTCCGAAATGTTGATCAGATCTCCCTCTTCATTCCTCCCTGTGTCCCAAGAGTGAAGTCGTGCCCATAGCTATTTTTACTGCACTCTGCCACTGCTGCCTGTCCCCTGAGGGCCTCTAATAGGGGCTTCTAGCCCCCTCACACCATCTTATCGCCTATCCCTGATTTCATCTCTTGACCGGGCCACACAAGCCTCTCAACAGAACCATCTTTCCTCGTGGCACCGCTCCCGTTTCGATAACAGAGTGCTTCACTCTAACCTGAGCATCTCTGCTCCCCCCAAAAATTAAATTAGCCTTGTCCCTGGCTTTTTTTTTTTCTTTTTTTTTTTTCAGCAACCTCTCTGAGAAAAAAGGTCCTCAACCTGCAAGTTTGATCAGTGGTGAAAATCAAATCTCATGTCAACACCCCGAGGTTAGATTCCCTTACATTAGAAAGAGTAAAAACATTAAAACACTCTCCAGGATCCGTTTTGTGGCTTCTAACATAATAAAAAATGATAAAAAAAAAAAAAAAAGCAACCTCTTGAGTAGTTGAAAAATTGTCTGGTGTGGTAACACATAACCCGATACTTTCTGCCTTTAATCTGGCATTTATTTAGATACTGAGTGCTATGAGAGTGATAGTCTAAGATCACAAATAACCTGCTTTAAATCCCCAAAAAGCGTTTAACGTGTTGAAATTAAAATGAATGAGCAAACCCGAGGCTTTCACGTGGCTTCAGGAGCTAGCAGGCAGGAAAGCTGCTCTGCCCCCTGATGCCAGTATTGATTCCCTGAATCCTTGGAGAACTGGAGGGCTAGAGCGAGAGGAAATGGGGAAGTGTAGATTTACTGCAGTATGGCTCTCTTTCACTGTCTGGAGCTCCTCCCTGGAGGTTAGCAGTGAGAAGCCGACTGGCCATGACCTGAGAAAACCTCGCTCCCCTTCTTCTCCCAATCTCACCTGAATGTTTCGGTGTTAAAAGCTAAGAAAACTTTAAAAGTCTCTGATATTTTTGGTTCTTGTCTTTTCCTTACTCTTTCTTTTCTTAAACAAAGACTATCACAGATTCTAGTGTCATAATTATGGGTCGAAAAAAGCCCTTATTTATTATTACTTGGACACAATGCAGCCGCAAACTTAAATCTGCTTAATTTTTGGCCATTCTTCTTTGGAAAAGGCACTGATTGAACTGTCAGATATGATGGAGAGCTTTTGTAAATAGGAATCTAATTTGCATTTCAGCCTCTACTTGGACTAGGCCACGGTAACACATAAATATACGGTGATCTAAACCACTCAAGTGCAGTTCTGACCCAGTCTCAAGACTTTTGAAACCTGTTTTTTTCAGAATTATCTTCAGTTTAGCTCAATTCCCTCAAATTTCTGCAGAAGATAAAGACGTCCATAGCATGGTACTGCCGTTAGTCTACTTAGTTTTTCAAAATGTGTTAGCCAAATGTTTAATGTTGTTTTGCTGTAATCTGATCACCTTTTTTCCGCATTTACTGGGACTCTTACGAAGCTTGAGGAAAGCTTTGAACGGGATGTTTTACGGCGCATTTTTGACATTTACTTTATTCTTTTCCTTGCTTACTTTTAATTGCTGTAAGTATGCTGAGTGACAAAAGTTGAGGGGAGTGTAAATACTTTTTAAAGGAAGCAACAAAATACTTTTTTTTCCGAACTACTTAATTTTGTTTTTTCATATCAGTTAATATCTGAATAAGCAAAAGAAACGTGATTTTCATAACGTATTCAGACCCATTCAATAATTTAGAATATTATTGAAAACCCCATTTATTTATGGAACGTTATCACCAAGTGAAACACATTATATAGATTAATTGCACACAGATGGATGTTTGAAAGCCATTTTGCTGTTAATTATGATGATTTTTCACTTACATCTCATGAAAACATGTCATTTAAAATTAGAATATTGTCTCAGACCAAAAAAGCTTTTACAAACAGAAATGGGGACTTAAAAAAAAAAGTTATTTTCAAAAGGTGCTTTTATTCTTACAGACGAGACTCACTGGGACGTTTATTCTAATGCATTGAAAATTAAGGTGTATACTGTATCATAAATGATATTTCATTTTTTAAATCACTAACAATGGATAGAAATACCTAGTTTTATAAGTTGATTAGATGTAACCATGCTCTTCTGGATGAAACGTAGCTTAATATGTAGCTTTTTTTAGATGCTGCTTCTGCTTCTGCTGTGGAAAAGTAAAAGGTTTAATTTTTGCCTCTCTGCGACTGTTGGCACGATTCCAAAACTCATTACGCTCCAGTGTCTCTTAGACATAATTTTAGCTAATTAAAGTGGGCTACATCTGCCATCTTTAGCAGTTTTGTGTCCATTTCAGTGGAGAAAAAAAAAAAAAAAAACATGATCGCAGGTTAATTTCAAAACAAGTTTAACTGACAGAAATACCTCTCATCATTTCCTCTCTGTTTGGTGATAACTCTCTGAAGTCAGACAGGTACTTCTGTCAAGCACTGGCTTTATATATCTTTATTGGTGGTTCAGCCAACTGAGAATATAGCTGAGCAGAGATGAAACAGATTGAAATTGTAATCTCCAGAATGTTAGCCTATGAATATTTCTCTGCTTTAACATGACCATGTATCTTCCCTCATGGTATTTCACATAGATAACGTAATTTCCTGTTTTTACTGCCTCTACTGTTGGAAGATTATGCTGTAGATTAAGTTGATTTTTTTTTTTTTTTTTTTACCAGTTATAATGTATTATTTGAATGAATGCATTTAAGAGAAAAGCACAGACACAATCTTGATTGGGGAATTTTTACATTTACTGGTGATAGTGATTTCTATTTGGTCCTTTATTCCCTTAGAAAAAACACAAGCAGTAAGTATATTTGCAGTAAGTCTGGAAAGGATAGCAGCTGTGGTTCTTTAAAAGTTTTAACCTACCTGTTTTAGCTGAGTCCAGTTTCTCTTTTATAACTGTAACATAAGGACGTAAAATAACACCATTGAGTTGCGTGTTGCTGCAGGAGCTGTAAAATATTTTTACCTTTTCTAAGCAAAGACATAATAATTGCTAAGTTTAAATTTTTGTGAGTATTTATGAGAGAACGCAGAGCCTTAGAATCTCCAGCAGGTTTGGTTGTTTTTCATAATTTCAAACAAATCAGTGGATTGAAACTAAAATACGTAAACCACAACGAAAAACCTGCTTATTTGTAGAAGGTTTGAATGATGCACTGTTGAAACAATGACTCTTGGAACAGGACCTCTGTTTATTTAAGATTGTTTCTTTTTTGTTGTTTTTTTCCCCAGTTTCATCGATACACATGAAGTAGAATAATCAAAGATGCTTTCTTTAACTTTATCCGGGGATGGGAAAAAAGGGATGTTGGCTCCTTGAAGCATGACAGATGGAGGAACAACACCAGCTAAAAGTCATGCATTTGATGCTTGAGTAGCCCTGAAAAAGTTCAGCGAAGCTCTGTTGTCTTGCCTGATGTGGGCTGTGATGAATGAGGCAGTCAGTATTTGTATTCATTAGAAGTAGAGGAGCCACTTTTTAATGTGAGTGATAATTTTCTAGAGATAAACCATGTTTTAAAAGCAATGCATCTAATTTTTGTTTGCTTACTCTCCTTTCTTCTGATTTCAATTTGTTTAAGGCTAAGAAATTAGATCATCGTCAAGTAAAAAGTCAATACGGATGTTATCGAATCACTTTCTTACCTTTTAGTTAAAAGTTGTTGCCTGAAATGATGGAAAAGGAAAATAATGAAAGAAAGAAAAAGAGAAAGACGTACCAGAAGCACTCCATTTGGCTTTATTGATACATTTTTCTCTTTTCATTACTGTAATGTATGCAAATTACTGAATGGGGTGTTTGTTCAGCAGTTTAGTGATCTCTATCTGTCAGAAGTAATGGGGGCCCAGAAAGGCTCTACAGTTGAGGCACAAGACCCCAGAGAGCCTTATTTCACTGCAGAGGCTATTGCTTTCACATGCACCATCACACACACAAACACACGCACACACACACACACACACACACACACACACATAGATGTAGAAATGTGTGTTTGCTGCTGGTTGTTACACAGCAGAGTAGAGTGGGACTCTGCATACTAGAATATTGATGTAGTGAGGTGGCTCGATGGGGCGCTATGAGAAACCAAGCAGAAGCCTGATGAATGCTTGGACATGTCTAATACATCTCACTGTGTCGCGCTTAATGACTTAACCCAATGTATTGATATTCAGCTTAACCTTTTATTTCCCTGAATACCACACTCAGAGTATTTTGTTGTCTCCACACTGAGTGACAAGGAGGAAGGTGTCATTAAGCTGCATTACTTTGGTTAGACTTTGTGCTTGTGGAAATGAGCGACACTGCAGTTGGGTTTCCCTAAGGGCTATGTC
The DNA here is from genome assembly GCF_000485575.1 of Poecilia formosa. Lineage (NCBI taxonomy): Eukaryota > Metazoa > Chordata > Actinopteri > Cyprinodontiformes > Poeciliidae > Poecilia > Poecilia formosa. The sequence goes on from NW_006800362.1 coordinate 373,327, forward strand.
AAGCAGTTTGTTGTAATTGTGCTTGTTGAGTCCTTGTTTCTCTGTCCAATCATTTAACAATTTGTCCTCCGATTAGTCATGATCGGATCAGAGCGGTAACATGTTGTTCAGGTTTTCCTTTAGTAAAGAACTGTTCTATATCCAAGAGTTTACACAGTTAGTTTGGATTTCTAGACTTGCGTTTACTTACCCTGAAGCTCTAATACTGAATGTAAGGAAAATAGTTTAGAGAATCCAGCTTATTGCTTTACTTACTCTGTTTGCATACCAGGACAGGGCTCTTTGAGCAACAGTACAAATCTCCATTTGTAACTGATACCTACTGGTGGAACTGAAGCCCGTAGTCCTTGGATTTGGGCCCGCCATCCTCAAAGAGTCCTTTTCTGAAACCAGCTTGGTCCACCCACACAGGGTCAGAGCAGATGCACTTTTTACCAGCCCTGAGGCAAGCCTGTAATACTTTCGCTATGGTTTAAAAATTGACAGAGAAATTTACACAGGTTCCATGTTTCTCTTGCAGTCTTCACCCTGTTTTAGCTCGGTCTTCAAAGTGAGAGCTTCACTAAAATATGTTTGCTGATGGCTCTTGTCTAAGACATGCTGTTGGCTTCGAGGTTGGTTTGTGTAGAAGTGCTGCAAGAGACACTTATTGTCAAATAAAAGGCTGCCAGTTGCTCTATTTAGCAGCTGGCTGATTGTAAGAAGAAAGACACCTACATTTGTTTTGCAGGTAAACATGACCGTTAAGTTGCATTTCTGCGAAAACCACTTTCACTGGTATATATTTTTTCTTCTTTCTTCTTGTGTCAGACTTGCTTGTTTTATATTGCATAAGGATTTCATTTCCACCGTTGGTAGATCACGGTTTTACTGTGATCAACAACATCTTAAGATTTGAATTCACAGAAGTGACTTTTTTCATTTCATTTCGTGCGTTTGAACAAGCACTAATGTTCCCGATTTATTTGGTTTATTTTGTCTGTTTAGTATCTGAAAAAGTGGGTCAACTAATACTAGAGGGACTTTTGGTAAGGCCTAATAATTTATATAATTAAATAAAAAAAAATGCTCAACCTTCATTCCTAAATCCTTTGCAGTGTGTTAGCACTCCCTCCTAATCACCACCTTCTTTTAACCTCCCCTTTATTCACCCTGTGTGTTTTCCGCCGCTAATGAAATGCACTGTAAACTGCTTGGCCAATTAAGCAGAGCACAGCCGAACCACGTCGGCTTTTAATTACAACGAGAAAAAATCTGTGGAAATGACTTTAAATAAGTAAAGGTGCCTGGAAACGGTCCTATCTCATTCCTGAGTTCTGCGAATACGTCTGTCACCTCAACGATTCAAATCAAGTAAAGACAAAGGATGAAGCCACAGAATATTGCACTCTTTGAAATAATTAGTGATGCTTCATAATGAATAATGCAATGTTGAAACGAAGAAAATTAACACTTCTTAATACGTGTTGTCTGGAGGAACACTTTTAAAATCAAGTTTGGGATCTGATGACTCTTGCGCGCTCCTCTCACAAAGTAACAGAACTATTTTATAACATGTACTTTCATCATGTGTGACAGAACAGTTTTCATAAAAGAAACACTGACGCTGTGTTTTTAGGTGTGCTTGGCAGCATTAGCTCTTATATATTCTGCGTTCTGCACCGAGAATACGTCGGTTATTACATTAACTGAGTCGCGGCTGCCACCGAGAAATTATCTAATCAGCAACATGGCGCTTTACAAGCTTAGCATGGCTTAAGGGCCTAATGTAACAAACTTCAAGATGCCAATACAGGCTATAATTTCATCACTTTGCAGCTGTGCGCATTTTTAAAAAGTAAATTCAATAAAACTCCAATAAGGACGTTGTTATTTATTATTTACTTGATGTTGTTTTATTACAAATAGGGAATTCCAAAGGGAAAATTAAATCCAACATACAAAGCAATTTTGCAAAAATGCAGGTATTGTTCCTTCGGGAAACTAATAATAATAAAGTTATAAATAAACAAATAACGTCAATATACAACGCAGATAGGTGGCACAGTTTAGTGTGTGGTTTCTGCAGTTTCACAGTCTGCAGAAGAAGAAGAGTGCAGCTCTGTTTGAAAGTCACATGAAACCTTTGATGTTTGGATCTTGTTTTCTTTTTGTCATAATTAGGGAAAAAGCTGACAGAAAAGTGAAAAATGTAGCCATACGGAATAGAACTAACATAAAAAAAAAATTTCCAGACAGATGACATGTTGGTATAATTAAAAGGTTTATTAAAATCTTTCAGGGATATGAATAATTTTGAATTTACCTCTATCTTGCCTTTTCCTGTAAAACTGTGAACCCTCCAAGTTGCCCTCAGGTCCTCAGGGAGTCTGTTCTACAGTCATGAGCCATAATAAGTAAAAGATGCTTCCCTGCAGGGTTCCCCCCCACCCCCAACTCTCGGGATTAATTAAAGACCTGCCTTTAGATCAAGAACATTTAAATCTTTAAAAGCCAGTAAAAGAATGTTTAACGTATAAAAATGTTCAACTGTAGCTCACAAATCATTGAAAGCTATAATTCATGTCAGATGCAGGAACATTAATACAAATCCAGGAAACATGGGTTTTAGGAACAACGCATTTAAATGTCCTACTGTTCAGTTTTATTTCATCACCTAATTAAAAATGCTTTACTGCATCATCAAGTATCAGGGTGGTAATCTCTATAAAACAATTAAACTTTTTTTTGGAGCAAAATGTGTCCAGAATATTTTGCTTCTACTCACTTTTGTCACTTCCAGACAGTGGCTTTCTTAGCCCTCATGCCATGAGAGAGAATTTCCTTACCGTTTGCCAATCAGTGTCTTGTTAGACTGTGACACTTGGCCCCATGAGGCAGCTCTGTTTACCAGTAGAGTGAGATTGCTGCTCTCTGGAGCTGAGAGGGGGTGTGGCCTGGAGCACAGAAGATGCTCCCTTGATGTACTCTGAACCTTTGGCTCCAGACAGAACAAGTGTCACATTCCTCTGATAAAGCCTCCATGCCCTGCCAGTCCTGGAGGGAGTCCTCTGGGACGTGTCATGTCCTGTAGGTGTTCAGGCCAGCTAACCTGCTGTATAAAACACAGTCTGACACACTTTCAGTGTCATGGCTTCTTTGGTCTGAGGTCAAAAACATAGGATGGGAGGTTAAGTGGCAAGGAGGCAACATGTGATAAGTCCTGGGAATGATTTGTTTAGTTGATTTACTTTATTTTAGTCTTTTTGTGTGTTGCTCAGCAGTTGTGTAGCTTTCCTACTTTTGACACGGGTCTCTGCTGATTATTTCTGCTCTACTGAAACTCAGGCTAAGAACCCAGCGGCAGAGGCTCCAATCTGCACCTCATTACTTCCCCAAAAGGCCCGGGCTTAGTGCAGGGTAATAGACAGAGGCCCAACCACCCTCATTTGTCATGGGCTCCTGGGTTTGATGCAAAGCCCCCCATGAGCACTTGTTGCCGAGCTCTAATCCTGCAGTAGACACCGGCCATGCTTCTCTGCTTAGCCATACTGGCTCTCCTCCGTCATGGCTCATGATTTCACTTTCATTTGATGTTTTAATGAAATCCCTGAGACTCAGGTGAATGGTGTGCCCCATTGATGGCAAATTATTCTATCAAATGCAAGTGGAGGAGGAACGTGATCAGAGTTATTTGTCAAGTAAATAAGACCTTGAAAGGCTTTACAGTGTTTTGTGTGTGAATCCACAATAGAAGACAGTTGGAGTGAAATTTCACTGAAGATGGAAACGTCATGCTCCCGAAAATCAGAAATAATACATCATTTTATTCAGCTTTTCTTGTAAACCACAGAAGCTGGAAATATTAGCAATAACCATCAATGTAGTAAGAGATCATACTGTGAAATTGTGTACTTGTATTTCTAGTTTTAGACCAGTAGGATTTTCTGCAGAAATTGTTGGATCTTTTCCTACAAAGAAAGGTCATCATCATCAGCTGACGTGGTGGTTAAAATTTCTTCTTGCTTCTGTCATTGAATTTTAGTTCATATTTTTATTATTTGGTTTAACCTTCCAAAATATTCTTTAAACTCCTCAGATTACATTTCTGTTTTATGTATAACCTTGCTTGTTTTTTTTTGTTTTTGTTTTTTGTTTTTTTTTTAACTCTGATTATCCATGTTTTATATCTTCTAAAATATTAGGTGACATTATGATTTATTATCCAAGTAAACTGTTAGATTTTTTTTTAAACTGATTGTAAGCTCCATTTGGCACACTGTTGCTATCTATGGGTTTATGATGTACTTTTTTAAAAATAATATCCCACTCTAACCTTTTTACATATCTCCGTCATGATACTGGAGATTGTTGTCATTTTCCCTTTTTGTTTACAAGCCATTCACCATAGTTTGTCTCTTATGTCCCCACAGACACAGGCTGGTATTAATGAGACTCACCTGTTTATCGGCCAGTAATCACCACCTTAGCATTTGGGGAACCTGCATTCGTTTGCTCCTTGTCAGTTCCTCTCCTTTTGTATTTTAATTGTGGTTTTTCTCCCCAGTTCTTTATTGATTTGGGAAGTTTTCTTTCCCTTTGAACTTCTTACCTTTGACGTTTCTGCAAGCTACCTTATTATTTCATATTCAGACAACTGAGCAGTGATCATGCCTGCCTCCGGGTTGAACTTGAGTCCTGACAAACGTCCAGGCAATCAATTAATTTAATGCTACCCTATGTAGACTGTTTGTCTGCAATGTTGACCTCACCTCAGCATGCTGAAGGCTTAAGTAGCAAGAAAACCTTACCCTCTCTATATATATCTAGTAGTAAACTTTTAACCTGCTTTACAGGAGTTGATGTTTCACAAAATTTTCATTTCTTTTTCTTAGTGCTTGTATAAAAAGCTTTTTTGGACATATTCCAACATGCATGGCAGGATAAACAGAGTAACTTTTATGTTACCACTGTTTCTTCACAGAAAAAGTCCACTGTTGTTTGGGCTGTGCAAAGGTTTCTGTCCGTTCATGAGGACGATGGCTACAGCACCACAGCCCCAGCATTTCACTGTGCACTTTGCTTTGAAAGTCCTAGAAACTATAGAAAAGTCAGAAGAGTAAGAGATCACTAATTAAAAGGAATCAGTGACAGTCAGAAACACTAACAGTTACAAACGACAATCTGATGGTAGTCAACAGGGGATTCTCCATTAATTGGCAAAATGAGACTCATCAATCACACAGGGAGGGGGGAGTGCTGCACAGACAGTATCCTGTCAGAGACCCCCACTGAGGGGGGAGCAGCATGACGTGTTTCTCAGGGACAGAGTCGTGCGGAGGAGTAACGGTTTCTCCTCCAAACCGCCTCCTCTCCCTCCGCCATGTTCCCCCCCCCGACTCTGTTTCTCTCCACATGTGGCTCTCAGTAGACATCTCTCCAACTCATTCTGACAGGCTTTGTTTTTGCTTGTCACATTTGAAATGGGGATTGGCTGCCATTCTCTGCCAGTCAAGGCTGAGACAGAATTGTCAAAACACACTGTTGAATTCCAGCTTTTAGAGGATATTCTCCGCTGATGACATGTGCTGAGTGGCTTGTAACTCCATACTGCTTCTTGGCATCGAAGCACCGGTGGTGTTTGTTTTCTCTACAGGAAACATCAATAATTTAATTTAGAAATATCTTTTCTTTTTTTTTTCTTTTTTGGCATTTTGAAATGTTAAAACTCAATTAGTTTAGATATCTGATTGTTTTACTCACCGTTAAGCATCCACATGACTACTTGCAGTATGAACTAACAAAGACAGATAAAATCCTCGTCTTCTGTTGTGAGTAGTGTTATGTTTGAGCTGGCCAAACACATGTCAGGAAGCACTGCCTCCTTCTTTGCGGACAGGTCAATGAACGATTGACTGTTTCATCAATTGAACCAATCAATGAGCTGTTCTCTGTCTTCATTCCACTTGTGTGGTCTAGTGTGGTTACATGCAAGCTGAGATTTTCAGTCGCCATTACTTTGTGCTGCATCTCTGCTTCATCTTTACATCTTACTTTGTCTTTTTTTTTTTCTTTTTTGGGGGTCGGGGGAGGGAAGGCACAGGCTGCCATCACCGACTTGCCACCGAGGCTATTCTCTTATCTAATGTGTGCTGGAATTGCATGTTGATTTCCTCATTACCTCTCTCCACCGCATTAAATCAGTAATATGTCAGGCACGTCACAGAAAATGGAGTATTCACAACTGTCTTTATGGCTCTTATCAGCGGAGCTAATGTACTGCAAGTCAAAACAAAAGACAGGGTTTTGTGAGTTTATATTAACCTCTAATTAGCAGCATGGATAGACAGGGTGACCTCAAGATATGAAGCTGGTTGCATTGATGATGCCTTTTTTCTAGGATGCAGGCAGGCATCACATGGCTGATGAAAGCTTTTAAGTTTCTTGCAGTAAGTGCAACGTTCAGGAGCATTGGAACAAATTAAAATAAAATCGTAGGTCATTTATTTTCTTAATTTCAGCTCCAAAAATTTAACTCAACTTGTATACATTTAATATGCACATGGTATTTGAAGTATTTGGTTAATTTTCTCTAAATATTAGACTAAAGAAAAAAAAAAAAAGAATTGAAACATGAATTGCTTTACAGTGTCCTGGTAGACTCAATAGATTCAGTGGGTCAGCACCGGTAGGTAACATGGCTCCCCAAATCACTCTGGAAACTTCCCAACAGACTTCAAGCAACATGGATTCTGTTCCTCTGCTCTCCTCCTCCTGACTGTTGCACTTTCATTTCCAAATTTAACATTTATTTCATCCAAGGCCTATGGGCCATTGAAAAAAAAAAACAACAAAAAAAAACAAAACAGAGTCCTTTTTTACAGCTCAGATAAGGACAGTTCTAATGGTTTAACACAAGGTATGCAACAGTTGTTACTCCTGGTTTGGATCAAACTTTCACTGGTTACTTTTTAAAACACTAACTTTCTCCTTCTGAACCTTGAATGATCAATCCTTCACAACCTCATTAAGGCTGCAGTTATCATAGCAACATGCTGTAGCAGCCACAGTTCAGTTTATGAGTAAAGAATTCAGCTTAGTCTGTCTGTGTTGAATAACAGAAACCGAACCAGGAAGTATCTGCTTTGATCGACATGTTTTATTGGCTGAAACCAACAGCAGCAGCAGTGAGGGTGTTCCCCACCTTAACACTTAAATGCACTTCCGGATCAAATTAGTCAGTCAGAAAGCTAATTTCAAACGGAACATTTACTATTTTTAAACTACTAAAACAAAAATCAGAATTTTCTCAGAAATTGATGTTTTCAGGTGTTTTTTTTCTTTCCTCTGTGCTGTGGTGACTTGTTCTGCTTTTGCCGTGGCGCGTCACATCCGCTACCTGAACCAGCAACCGACCTTGAATTCATTTTCTCTGATAGAGGCTTATGGTTGATCTGTGGGCTTTTTGCTTTGATATCTAGTAGCTTTCCCTTCTAACTAAAGTGCATGGAAAAGAATCTGAGTGCATGTGTCTCCTTTTCATTGAGATCACACCTCCATGCACACATCCCAGTTACATAAGAATAGTGCAGTCTGCTTCTGTCTTTTTTTTTTTTTTTTTTTCAACCTTTTTTTTTATGGACTTCAAGGTTATTCACAGAGGTTTAAAAATGCTTGATCCATTCTTTTGTCCGAACATTTTGTCTTACAAAGATACTTTCAACAGAGGGAGTTTTTATTTTTATACCTTGGCATGTCACTTGGACCAAGTACAAACTTAAGTATGTGAAATCTAATTAAACCAAATGCAAGAACTGCCTCATTCCCTCTACTTGGTACAGTTATCTTTGTTTGGTTAAGCAATTTCATTTGACAGAAAATATTGCTCGTTTTTCTCATTAAAGTTTCTTTTTTTGCTTTTTATGATGTGTCTTGTTTTTTTACCCTTTGCCCAACATAAAGATGTTGAACATTTGTCAGTGTTTGCCTATATTTTTAATTGAATACAGAGCCAAATTGGTTGTTGTTTTTTTTTTTTTTACTGAACTGTTTCTATATTTTCAAAAATTATTATTCATACCTGCTGTTTTAACTCTTGCTGAGATGGTAAATACCTGCCATCAACCACAATACTGAAAACAGTAATGGGAATATTGCATTGCATTTTAACGATGTTCCATTTGGAATCACGTGCAGGAAGACTACTCGATTATATAAAGATCATAATCTGTAGAAAAATCTGATAGGGTTTAAAGATAATCTCCATCTGATCTGCTTGAGCATGAAGTACCTTGCAAAGAATATGTACAAAATGATACCTCTATGTGTAAAACAAGTTGGGGATATACCCACAAAACATTTGTAGCTGTAATTGAGTAAAAGGTGCTTCTACAAAGTATCGATTAAGCAGAGCTGAAAAAAACAAATTCATGTCCCACTTTCAGATTTTTCTTTGTGAAAAGTCTTAAAAAATAATGTCTCACTCAAATGGAACCAGCTTTATTTTTTGTAAATGGTCAAAATATGAAAAAAAGTTAATAATTTAAGAATGAGTACTTTTGCAAGGCACTTGACATGTAGAAAGAGCGATGGTTAAAGCGATAGGGGTGCAGGTACAAATAGGAGTGAACTAGTAGGATGTGTTGGTTCTTGTCTGCACAGTTTAATGGTGACAGGGTGTTTTTTTGCACTACACTTTAGTGCATTGTGCATTTGCCATTATCAAACCATCAGCCCCCTGGATATGTACCTTTTTTGTGTTGGAAACATGGTGGGAGAAACTCTCCAGTTCAGTGGAGCAAATCATGGCACCCATAATTGTGACTGAACGCTGGTTGGAAAGGTTTTCATATTGTTTCTCGGGGCAAGTTGTAACACAGTGTCAAAAAATGGAGAATAATGGGGAAATTTGAATGACTGACTGCAGTTCTCACACACTTTGTGGACTGAATGTGGTCTTGAGGCTCATTTTTAGTGGATCATACATCAAGGGTAAGATGCATGAGGCTTCTGTCGTGACTGTACTCCTAAACCTCTGAGAGCAAGGTCGCCTTGGACACCTTTGTTCCTGTGCACTCCATTTCTTCACAAGGGAAACTCCTGTCAATTTGTTTATCATTGAATGTAATTTATTTCAGTAAATCAGGTAAACTCTGTTGATTTGTTAGATGCAGTGACACATTTCAGTTATTTTAGTTCATGGTTTAAAGCTAATGACATTTATTAGAAAGAGTTATGCCAGCTGCTGGCGTAACTCCCCAAATCATCACCGACTTTAAAAACTTGACACAAGACCTCAAACCACTTGGATTACTGTGGTCCTCTCTTCTTTCTTTAGACTCCGGCACCTTGATTTCCAAATGAAATATAAAATTTGCTTGCCTAAAACAGTACTTTGGACAACAAGGCAACTGATGTTGTCACTGGGTCAACTCAAGGAATATGCCAGTCTGCGTGCGCCACTGATTGAAGAGTTTAGGGAATGTGGACTGTGGCTGGAATCATCTTTTTTGTATATTTTTTAATCACACTTTTTTTCTTTCACTAACTTTCCAGTAATATGCTTGCAAACAGCAATCTGAACAGCCAGTTTTTTTTGTTTTGTTTTTTTTTCCCAGCAACGAACATTTATGGCTCATTTCATTGACCATCTGATGCTGACACTTGTGCAACATCTGCTGCTGCACAACTGTCAAGTCAGCAGTCTTCCCTGTTTGTTTAGGTCATGAAATGAAACAAAATCCTTTTTTTTTTTCATTTTTATTATCTAAATTCCATTAGCTAAACTATAAAATCAAACATATTTTTTTATTTTTTATTTTATGCATAATTTAGAGCTTAATTCCTGAAATAACTTTTAAGAGGATATTCAGTATTACTTAGGTCCAACTATATTCATCCAATTATCTATAAACCCAGAATACATCAGTAGAATTGCGTCAAGTGGCCTTTTATAGTAAGTGCATGAGTACTTTGTAAATTTTGGTATTTAATTCCCAGGCTAAGGGTCCAGCAGCAGTGTAGCAACACTTAGCTGGCACTACGATAGAAACCTTCCAACAGAGAAAGAAAAAATGTTAAACTTGTCATCAAAAACAAGTGTTTAAACAAGATGTAAACACTACATTTCACTGAAAAGAACATGTCGTATTTGTTCAAGTAGAGCAAACTTTCATATTGAAAAGAAGAAATTCTTGCAAACAAAGAAATGCAATTTGAGCAGAGATTACTTGTCTGTTGATTTGTTCCCTTCTGATATAGCAGAGATGAGTTATAGAGCCTTATGACCACAGTGAGAAAAGTTTCTTAGTCTCTTTGTGTTGCAAGATTGGTTAAAAAAAAAAGAAAAAAAAAACGCTACAAAGAAAAAAAAATCAAACAAAAACACTTCTTTGCCTGGTGGCCGTGTTGTGCAGTTGATTTTTGAGTATTGTTCAGAATATCCGGCAGTCTATTCAGGGCCTTCCTCTGTGCCACAGCTTTGTATGTGCTTCGTTTACCTCCCCATCTAGCAGGGCTCTAGTATCCTTGGACAAACCCTGACCAGGCTGCCTGCATCTCTTTGTCAAAGCCTCTTTAGGCATTCAGCTCACCTGGGTCTTCGGCGATAGTGTGTGCTGCTCTGGAGGGGGTGTTGAGTAGTTCTCGAATGTGGTGCTGGTTTGGCAATCACGAACTGATATAGCTCACCTGTCAAACCTGCTAATCAAAAAGGGTTGAGCTGTTGTGCTTTCACAGGCTCCCTCTCCTTTGTGTGGTTGTCTTATATCACCCTGAGATAGTTTTCATATCAGCCCAGACCTCCCTTATCTTGTTGTTCTGCAGCTTATGTTTCCTTTCCCTTTTGTGCTCCTGCCTGGCCTCTCTAAGACAGACATCGAATTTCCTCATGCATGCACTTCATACCTTCACAGTCACCTTTCTTGAAGCAGTTTCTCTGCCATTATTATGTCCCCATGTATTACTGGTAATCCGTACTGGTTTTGGAGAAAAGGGAACAGATTTTAAATGTAAGCAGTGCACTAAAGCAGTTTTAAGGTAGTTAGAAGTTAGTTTTTCTTTTTTGTTTGTGTTTGAGGAAAACTGACATCCTCTCTATAGCTCATCATTATTCCCTATCTGAGATTAACACATCATGCCTACCTACCTAAACTGACAAAAGGGGCAATAGGAGCGTTAATTAGAGAAACGGGCAAACGGCACTCAATTAAAGCTACTCCCAAAAGTTTATTTTTTACTCATCTTTAAAAAGTAAAAAAAAATACTCAGTATAATTTTTCTTCCACTTCCCAATGTTTAATTGCTTTGTGTTGTTCACGTGAAGTCCTGATTTATCATCATAAAACATTTAGTTGTAAATAACATGTGAAATAGCTGCTGGCTCTAAGGTATATCAGTGTCAATGTGCAAAATTTACAAACAGAACAAGCTTCCATGCTTATAGTACGGCTGATTTTCAAACAATCGTTCCCCCAAGATGCTGGCTGACCTCTGATTTGGAGAAGCTACAAACTTTTGACAGTGTGGTTCCGTGCAGACGGATGTTACCTGTTCAAAATCCTCTTCTCTTGGGTGTTGTTTTTGAAGCCTCAGTTTTTGAAGATTTCGACATGGCCACAGCTTGCACTCTCGAAAGGACATAAACACAAACAACACAGGCGTGGGAAAACTCCTCAGGCTTGTAATGTGATCAGAGACCAACCACCAGCAGGTCGATGTTCCAGCTACACACAATCCCCTTTACCCTGACTGTGCCATCTGGTGTTGATAATCAGAACAAACCTTTCTCCTTTACATTGGTCAAAGCATCCAGTCTCTTCCTGCTATCATCACAGGGAATCCCGGTAGATTCACTTCATTTACTGGAAAACAAAGGCAGTAAATCTCCTTTTAAAGCACAGTGTCTCCAAACAACAATCGATTGAACTTCCTTCTGTTTTGAGGATGGGAATTAGATTGAAAAGTATACATCTCATGACATTTGAAATAATCAAGTCGAAATTCAGTACAATTAACAGTACTACCAGCACATGACTTCTTCTATTTTAAGTCTAATTTTTAAATGCACTCTCTAAAAATCAAACACTGACCTTTAGCTACTCAGGTCTTTGGTTCAGATAAATGCCACAATTTGTGAAACAATTAAAGACATTTAACTGTACCCTGCTCCAAGTTTTGATGAGTACAAAAAAAAGAAAAAAGAGGGGAAAATGTTTGAGTTTGAATCCTCCGTTAATGTATTCAAACATAATCAGAGAAAAAAACAACAATTTTATTACCTTTTTTGACCAGAAAACTTTATCCGCTTTGCCAAATTGAAACTTTTTTTTTTTTACCTTGAACTTAAATGGGCCATTGTGGCATCTACACTGGTCAGGGTTATATGTTTAGGGTCTACTGTGGTTTCTTCCTTGATTACCTTGTATTTAGCTATTATATTGGTCAGTGTTAATTTTCAGCATATTGGTAGACATAAGCAAAACTAGGCTAATAATAAAAAACAATGTTTATTTCCATCTTGTTGCTGTTGATGTATGCATTTCGGTACTTTTTAAAGTTTTGTAAACCAAATAAGAGGTTTCATTTCACATGACTTTGCTTTGCTGTTTAAAGTTTGATTCTGATGGCGGTGGGGAAATCACACAATAGATACTTTGGCAAGGTACGGTATAGTTCATCTTTATTTAGTACTAGGGTTAATTAAAATGTATACAGTACAATTCAATAGGATTAATAAAACAGATTTTTAAGGTTTTGGTTCTTCTGAGTGGTAGAAAGGCAAAACTCACCTTAACAGGTGCTTTGTTTGATTCGGATAAATGAACCTGCCAGTTGAATATTGGAGCAAATCCTGTAGAAGATTTGGAGGATTTAATTTGGCCGTCTAAAACCTTCGCAGTACAGTATGTTTTAGTATTTATGTGCGTGATTACACAAAAGGTCGATAGGTAAATATTTTTAGAGCGCCAGTGGCAATTATCTAGAGACATCTTGTTATTGCTGATAAACAAGAATCTCTAGTATCATAGGGGCCTGTGGTATCGGGGAGTGAAGCGCGTGGTGTTCCTGTGTGTTCGTTCAGGGCAGAGCAGGAATGTGTACTCATGAGATAGCTGCCAGGCTATGCAGGATGATCGCTGGGAATGAGGCATTTTCCACTGAAGTGATTAAAATGATTGAGGACAGCGGCAAACTCATTCATCTTTGAGCAAGGTGATGAGGGACACTGGGTGTGTGTGTGTGAGGGGAACGTGCCGCCATGAATTTATGTATATGTAGCAGAGAGTGCGAGTGTTGTCACATATATAGAGCAAGCTGTGAACTGGGCCTGGCATGGACGCGGCCGGAGAGATGTGGAGCGATGCCCACAGGAGGACGCCGTCTTTCTGCCGCCCCGCCCCCGCCTACGTCCTGTCTTTTAATTTAACCTTCATCAGAGGAAAATAAATGGTCCCCTGAGTGTCTGTTTTGCTTTATTTTCTGTTTTGTAAAGAAAAAAAAGAAGGGACATTAGTTGAGTTGAAGTTTTTCACCTTTCTGTGGATGTGATTAAGCTGGACTTTAATCACTGTGTCTCCTGTGTTCAGCAGATTCTCTTTAATTACTTCAGCGAGGGGAGAGGCTGGCTGACGGTGATTGTCCTGTGTGTGTTTTAGTCGTTTCACCTTGTGCTATCAAATGGGCGGGCAGGGGAGGTATTTTTATACTAACATTTTTGTTCTTTCTTCTCCGTGCAAAGGTTAAACCACACTGTGTACTTTAAATCCAAGCAGACTCAGTCACAGTGGGCTTGTTGGCTAAACACAACCACTCTTAAGCACATTTTGTGTATTCCTAAATCCACTTAACATCGGCAGCTTTGTGAAAGTGTTGATTTGAGGTCTGTGGGCTCCAGTATCCCCGCTCTGCTCTCCGCTTTGATTCTCCTTGCCCTTTCCATCAGCTGTTGTAATCTTGTGAATGCCATCCACACTCACTGTCCATCCCCTGCCTTTAGGATTGGTTTCGCACAGTGATCCCCTCACTGACCAGGCAGACGACGCCACAATTAACCTCAAAGGCTGACCCGAAATGTCTTGAAACTCCTTCGCTCAAAATCCTTATTGGCCTCTAATAGATTTCTAACAGTTGGCAAAAAAAAGAGGAGGATTGAATTTCACCCCTCTCTCTGTGTCGGCTCTGAGCAGGAACACTGTTCACTTTGTCAGCGGATTTTTTTTAACTCCTTGGGAGAAACCGTTGTCATTTCTGTGGCACATTGTATAGCAAGAGATAATATATATACATGTATATATATAGAAAGCCAAGTATTGCCTTGTATTTGCCCCTTGAAGATTGTTCTAGGTTTTTGCAGACATTTCAGATCATTAAACCAATTTTAATAACAGACAGATGTCCTGAATCAATACAAAGGGCAGTTTTTAAAAATATTTCTGTGACAACGTGAAGGAGCCTTGCTAAATGATACGTTAACTGTGACTAGATCTACTACTCGTAAAGGTTTGATTGATTTCTGCAGCTACATCCAGGCTTGATTGATGCCAATTTGATCAAATTAAGAAAGCACTTAGACTGAAACTAAAAGCTAAGATCAGAAAAAAGAAAGAAAACATGAAAACATCAAACACGGTGGTGGAAGTGTGATAATTTGAAACTTCAGGTTCAGATGCTGTGGTGTGACTTTAAGCAGGTTATTTATGATATATGATAGAAAGTCATGCAGTCTGGCTTAATTAAAACAACTCTACAAAAATAATGGGATGGAAATTCTTTGATGCAGATGTAAAAGTCTCCTTTACTGTTAAAACCCCGGAACATGATGCAGCAGAACGGCCGTGTGCAATTTTCCCATTGTATTTTCCGGGGGGGCTTAGGGGTTAAGGGGTTTAATGTAATGTAAACAAAAAGGTATTAGACTTTGGCCTTTTACCTTTTCACAAAGCTGGTTGCTTGATTTTGGATAAAATACTTTCCCTTAATAAATGATCATTTAAAGAAAGCATTTTCATTTGCAATATTTCTGATTGATATAAGACAGGAAAAGGGAGAGTAAAAAAAAATATGGCAGCCAGTTGAAACACTTTCCTCTTTCCTTTTTACATGAATGGTCATTTAACATAGATTTACATACATTGTCATTTTGGAAAACAACATTGTTAGTTATTGGATTTTAACTTTAATCATTTGGAAGGAATGTTTTAAAAGTACCATATTATAAAGACATTCAAGCTACTTTTCAGGCGAACCTGTTCATCTGTGTGTTGTGTGTCTGGTCCTCTGAGTCTCGATTTCAGCTTTGCCCTTCAGGTCAGAGGGTCAAAACTTGACAGGAAGAACATAAAAGCAAAGATCCTTCCTGCCTTATACCAATGGTGAACTGGCTGTGGTAGTATAATGAGAGGGGGAATATTTTCTT
This sequence comes from Poecilia formosa, assembly GCF_000485575.1. Classification (NCBI taxonomy): domain Eukaryota; kingdom Metazoa; phylum Chordata; class Actinopteri; order Cyprinodontiformes; family Poeciliidae; genus Poecilia; species Poecilia formosa. The sequence goes on from NW_006800362.1 coordinate 388,721, forward strand.
GTTACACTTTGGGCCCTGTAGTGTCACCTGAGCTTCATATTAACTCCACGGCCCACCTAAGAGTTGCTGCTAACCGCATCCATTCTTTTATGACCAAAGAATCCATCTTTTCATGAAGACCTTGAACAGGAGCTCAAATCATCTCAAAGTGATTTGCTAAATCTGAAACCGAGTTCACTGCACCTCTCAGGAAGCATCTTTGGGAACTGCATATTTACTTTATTGACCTGTTGCCAATATATCCATGTGTTGCTTAGATGTTGAAATGGACAAAAATCTCTGTTAAAGCTACGTAAACTGAGTCCAACACATGGCTATTGAGTTCCCTGTGATAACGATTTTCTCCTGTTGTGCTCAGTGACTTTTTAGCCTTTAGTGAATCTCATACAGCCGATGCAGCATCTGTTTTGCATCCAGGCTCCATATCCATGGACATCGTTAGAGAACGTGCTGATAAGATTGTAACTAGTAAGGTAATGGTTCATGAGAAAGTCAGTAGGACTTATCCACTAATAGATCTCCGGAGAGAAATCCTAATCCGCTAACAATATCTTCTTATCATATTACAAGTGAACTATGTTCAGAATGGGCTTTTCTATCCACAAATGAATACTAAGCCTTATGCTTACCTTTAAGCTTATTAGATTTGATCTCAAACAGTGCAGTATCAAGTATTTGTCCCGACGCAAGACTGATCAGAGATAATAATCCTTTCTGAGATTAGGTTTAATTTAACGGTCTACTGATTGCCATGACTTAATGTAAGAAATTTCATTATTTCTTTTTTTTTTTTTTTTTAAGATGGATAATTACATATCTGGAATTAAGTTAATTTCAATCAGGCTAGTAGATTTCTTACAATACGGTAAGACAGTAAATACACTGTAATCTGTTTGCTGAATGGCGCTTTTGTCATTCAGAGTGATCACAAAAGAGCTTGTAAGTAGCAAATGAAAGTCTGACATCTTTTCAAGGTGCAGATCAGAGATTAGTACTAATGCTCATCTCTATCGTTGTCTGCTTTCACAGAGATTAGATGATTTGCAAAAGAGGAGTCCCCTCCACTAGCTCCCCCCACCCTCCTCATCAGTTAGTCTCCCTCACTCATCCATCACTTTCTTGTGCTCACTCCTTCATGTTATCCATCTCTTTTCTTCTCTTTATCCCCTCCACTCGGGATGAGTAAGCTCTAAAAACGGTTCCTAAACTCTTCCAGGATTCCAGGGGATTGTAGGAATGAACAGATATTTTGGAGAAATCCCCCTGCGGGTTTTTGTTGCCCCCACACACATGGTTTTGGGAGCCTATTATTTTCCGTAACATTAGTCAAAGTGAAATTCCTCCAATGAGTTTTAACCGAGTTGTAATGCTATTATCCGTCATACTTATTGACAATGAAGGAAAGAAAAGGCGGCCATTTATTTGAAGTTTTCCCCCCTAACCCTAAAGACTTAAATGAATAACTTCAATCTTTTTGAGAGATGTGCATTATTGACCAGAGCCTTGCCTTCCTTTATAAAACTTTACTTTATGCAATATAAAATGTCCCTGTATTATCAATGAGTTTTACATCCTCTCCTAAAATTGTTATATATCCAAAGATTAAGAAATGAGAACTCTTCGTCTACTGCTTGAATATTTCTCAGTACTTCTTTTGTTTTTATGATGTCTGCTTTTTAATCAAAACTCCTGTTCATCTAATTGGTGTGCGAGAATGACGCGCTGTGTGTTCTTCTGTTGCACTCATCATTCTTTCGGGTTCATTTAATTTAGCGTGGATGTGCTTCTCAACAGCCATACCCTTCCATAAAGTCACTATGAGAGATGTGATGTCATGCTCAATTAGTTGCTTAATGGGGTACCTCTCAGGAATTGAAGTAATTTTCTTTTTTGAAGGAGATTCCCTTGAAGCTTTTTACGAGATGTTACTTGGTGTTACAGTTGAACAGTGGTAAAAACACAATTAAAATGTTCTGACCTTTTAGCTTCTAGGTTTGATCAGTGTTTTATCAGAGAGTTTTCAAGTTATTTTACTTTACGAGAAAAACAAGTGATTCAAATCAGCCTTGTCCACTGTGAAACAGCAATTGCTCCTAAACCAGCCCAGTTCGATACTTTTAATTCAGCTTTTTTTTTTTTTCCTTACTTTTGAGTAATTCAGGGGTGGATTTGCTGGACTATTCAATTACAGCAAGTTGTCCAATTCCCAAAGTAGTAAAGCACGAAATTTGTTTGTCTCACGAGTCCAAAGACTTTTTTCTCAAAGATCTTATGAATCATCAAAATCAAAATTTTTATTATTATTATTATTTTATTTTGGCGAACATGAAACAGACCTTGGTGTTCTTTTTGTTAAACAGTGGTTTTCATTTTGGAAGTTTTTCCTGGGGGCCATTTTTTGCCAGCTCTCCCTCTCACTGTTGAATTGTGAACACTGACCTGATGTGAGGCCTGCAGCGCTGCAGATGTTCTGGGTTGTTTTGTGACTTCCTGGATGAGTTGTGGATTCAATCCTGCAGTGATTTTAGAGGGTCAACCAGTTTTCTGGAGGTCCAAAACTGTTCTTTCTGTCCATGTGTTCATAACTGCTCTCACTGTTGTTTGTTGGAGTCTTTGTACCCTTTTCCAGACCGATTGATGTACGATAGACTTTGTTTCTGGTCTGCCGTGATGTGATGCATTTTAAGATATTGTAGCCTACTCTGTGTTGTCAGACAGGTTCTGTTTCAAAGACTTCTTGATTCTGCATGTCGGGTTCTGGGTCAAGGAAATTAACTTAGCACTCAAATTGTTTCCCTTAAATTAAATTATTCAATCAAATGGTGATTTTTTATTTATTTTTTCCCCCAGAAATGTTTAAATTAATAATTAGCTAGTTATTACAGTTAAACGTAAACCAGAACTTGCGTTCTGGTTTACGTTTGTAGTCGAGTTTTGATTCCATCTTCGTCTTTAGTAATTATAATATAGTACCATTTAAAACTTATTTTCTGACTTTCAGAGGTTAATTCTTTCAGAGGTAAATGTTTCTCTGTCCTTTTTATGTGCAAAAACATGTTTTATTTTTATTAATTCATCATGATTAACACAAGTATTCACACTAAACAGTGTTCTTGTCATGGTGATCTAGTTGCTGCGTTTTCCGTCTGCGCTTAAAAAAAATGAAGATGTCAAATGGAGACGTCCGTAGCAGAAAATACTTGATCTAAAATGACTCTAATTGATATTGGTTGACAAAAATACCTTGATCCTTTCTTTCAAATCGAATTATTGTGAAAAAATATTGATGTGATGTTCCTGTGAGTTTTCCCAGCTGCACTGGATTGCAGTTTCTAACAGGTGCACTTCTTCTACCCCCGTCTGTTTATGAAGCACTGAAGCCTCGCCGATCCCTCTCACCGATCCCCTCCCTCAGAATCTGACTCTGCTTTGAAATGCAGCTTTTGGAGTTTTGCCAGCTTCATCTTGCGCTGCTTAATTCTCTGTTTCACCTTCTCAGATAATGACAGGATTTCGCATTGACTGCCGAAACTGCTCTTACCTCAGCTCTTGTTTCATTACATGGCGTCGGCGTGTGTTCAATAGGGCACTACACAAGTTTGATTCACGATTGTTCCACACTGCTTGTTATTATTGCAGCATCAAAGCCAGACTTGGTAAACACATTTGCATTTTAATGACTGATATAGATTGTTCTCCAGCTCAATACCGCCAGCTACCCGCAGCCCGCCCCGAGCCACTTTGATTAGAGGTGGGCTGCTTCCAGTCGAGTTTAAACCTCCTACAACGTGACACAACCTCATAGAAACTACAGTAGGTGACAATTAGAATGCAGATGTGGTACCCAGAATCATAGAGGGCTGATTTATTTTGAAGTGCCAGTATCATGGCCTATCAGCTCTGCTGACAGTCCTAATACCATAATTAGCTTAATAACTGGGTTAATTTATTCGCATTTTGCAACGGTGGGGTGATGTTAATGCAGAGACACCGAGCAGTTGAAAATATCTCAGAACCCAAATGGATGTCATCAGAACAGCAGTCTGCCGATGACAAGTGATAGTTTGAGGAGGCAGATCATTTCAGTGTCCCCAACTCATGTTTTCTTCCCTGCCACCTGCAGAGGATGATGCTTCTCATTAAGGAGACTTTGCCTCTGTGGGCATGTAATCTGATGCAAATTAGAGCAACAGACTGCCAAATGACTGCAGAGGCTCTGCCATGGAGCTGCTGAAGCAGGTAACTCGGCCAACCTACTGTACCTACTGTAGAGCACCACCACTGTTTTGTGGGGGGTTATTTTTTCTCCAAAACGTATGTTGTTGTTGTTTTTTTATTTATTTGTCTTGAGGAAACACTGATCACATTGATCTTAAATGAGGAAAAGAAGCACATAAAGCACCAACAAATGCTTGTTTGGTTTTCTAGCAAGAATTTAGAGTTTCAGAGATGAAAACGTGCATAAAAGCACCATGGCTGGAAAAGTGTGTGTTGATTTTTGTGTAGTACTGCTGTATTGTTGCCGTTTAACTTTATCTGCCATCCTTTTTTAACTAAACAAAAAAGCTAGGTTTGTTGTCTTATCACATAGGAATCAGTGTTTCATATAATCATTTTAATGTGTTTTCTAACCAACTACATACTTTTTGTACATTTGAACCAAAGGATATTACCAATTTAAACAGGCTTTCCATTCACTTGTTCTTTCTATGTTTATTTCCAATTTACACAAATTGTGTGTGTTATCAACAGATTTACTTTAGATCACAGGTTGAAACAAATAAGGGCTGTAATTTCTTTCGTCAACTGGCAAGATAATAAGTTGTCTTTGGTGTGATGATCCTTACGTTTTTGTCTTTCCTGCAGAGAAAAGGAAACAGCAAAAATGTTTACCTTTAAAGCTGCTAACTGGAATCATATAGCTAACGGCTCTGGAGTGGTAACGCTGTATTTGTTTGCTATTTCACTTTTTGTTCTGATTTGAAATATTAGTTTAGTAGTTTTGAAAGCCACTAAAACTTTGTGTACCTTGTTGTTGGGGCATTGATTAAATATTTATTAATTTATCTGCTAGTTGAAAGATACTTGCAGTTGTTTTTGGTTCAATCAGGCATCAAAATCTGAAGATTTTTTGAAGTTGCCTAGCGCAAATTGGGGAGAAAAAAAATTAAAATAGTTTGTGATACAAAGTTTCTAGCAAAACATGCATGACATTCTCATGACTGTCAGAACATGTTAACAGATCAATTTGTTTCTTTTAAAAAATTGGTTCATTAGTGATTTGACCAGTCATAATTTTTTTTAGATTTTCACCTAAAATGATCACATATAGTCCAAAATCCTAAAGACAGCGAAAAATCTGACACTGAGTCAGCTCTCCAAAGTCTTTGTTGATGGGAAACAAAAGCAACATAAAATATCTCTGGCATGTCACACCTATAGTTTATGCACCCTGCACATTAAGCCACATTGCCTTCATGATATGAAACTGAGGTATGAATTTGCCTTCTTATCTTTCAAAGTGTTGAAGTTATTCAGCAGCGGGGATTCACCTGTCAAAATGTTGCCATGGACTTGGATAAGAGATTGTCAAGGCTCCTTCCAAGAGATTGCGGGACAAAAACAACACCGTCTTTGTTTATATTTTCTTGCTTTTCCTCACCTTGTAGCATTTCTTCAAGGACGGTAATTTCCATTTGTTGGAAGAAATGATGTGAGCAAATATCTCCTTTAGCCACCCAGTCACCTCTGAGATCCCGCTGAACGCGCACCGAAACACGAAAACCGTTTTCCGACGGCAAGTTCTGTCGGAACCGATGATTTCTCACAAACACAGCCGTGTTTCTGTACGGTTAAAATAAAATGGATTTTGTCTGAAGATGGGGAAGTTTAAGATGCAGGTGTTCCCGTTTCAAATGCAGAATTTCTTTTTCATTGCTTTTTCTTTGTGAATAATATTGGCGGAGCTGTTGTCACTTCACAATAGTTGACAGACTAGAGGATGAGAGAAGGGCAGCAGGGGAGTCGCTAATTTATCTGTTTGTCTGTGTTTTCCTCCCCGACACAAGAAGGGGAAGGAGACTGTAACAGGGACCAGCTCCACAGGGGAGAGTTGTGTTTAGTGGTGGCATTGATTTTATAAAAGGTTGCACAATGGGGGGGCTTGGTAGCCCTGTCAGATTTAAGTTTCACCAAAGCGCGTCACACCGTCAAACTAATTGCACCTTTTTGTAATCCCAAATCCCTGGGGAAAAAAAAAAAAAAAGACAATATGCAGGGATATGCTGTTGCATCTTCACCTTTAACTGCGTCTGTCTTTTTCTTTTTTTTTCCTCACAAGAAAATGAGATTTCACTGGGAATAACCGTTTTTCCATGTTCATTAAATATTTTCCTGATCACGTTTTAACTTTTCAAGATTTGAGCGGCAGGAAGGCAGCAATCATGTTTCGCTCAGACACCTGTCTCTTTCTAACATCCTTGAGAATATTTGGATAAATTAAAGCACACCGCAAAAGGTTCAAGTGAAGAAAGCGCCATGCTAAATTTATGTACCTTGGAGGAAGATCTCTATGCTGTGACAGTTTTTACAAATGGAACCCATGTGTAATTTTTTTTTGTAAAACTGGAAGACTGAAGAAGTGAAATGTTCAGCTTTGAGGGATTACGAAAGGAAAGAAGAAGAAAGACGTAGCAGGGAGATGAACTGGTGATGGAGTTAATTTAATTCTCACATCGCAGGAAAAAGTGTGTCACCAGCAGTCTGCTTTCTGAATCCGTCTTCTCCGTGACTCAGGTGTGAATGTCTATGCATCCTTAAACACAGTTGCCAAGATTTACAGTCTCGATCTTTGTGGTGTTAATTCCAGGCAACGTCTGAATTTTACCATCATTTGTTCAGGGGACATATTCATATTAATGAATGTTTGCTTGTAAAAACATGTGTGAGAAACACATGGAAGACAGCTGGCGCAAGCATCCATTATTCCCGACAGAAATGCATTTTCGGTGTCTGTGTTCTGTCACTCATTAGGCACTAATCATTGGCAAATCCACTTGCCTTCTAGCGAGTGCGTCGCACTGTATTCCCTGTCAATTATATTTCTCTCTTTCTGCATCATGTTCCGGTTTCTCTTTCTTTTTCTTTTTTTTTTTGAATGGTGACTTCCTCAAAGCTCCTCTGTCCACCCGCTGAGCCACATGACACAAAAAAAAAACCTCTTGGGAAGATCATTTTATCTTACTCTTGATTGCCAGATAATTATCAGTTAATTATTTAGAGCCTTAAATTAATTTGCTAAAAATAGTCTCTGTGCCTCTGTGCTGCCAGTGGAGACGGCTCCATTATTCCTTTCTCCCCAGTCTGCATCTCTCCGTTCTTCACTCCGAGACTTTGACAGCTACTCATGCAACTCGTGTCAGACTGTAATCTAATAAAGAACAGGGTTGTTCAATTGTATTTAAATGGGAAGCGGTTTTTTGAGAGGCCATGCTCAGATTGTGTGACATTGTCATTGTTATCTCCACCATGGCTTCACCTGGGAATTGGATGCAGTTGCATCCTGTCACTGAGGGACAGCGATGATGTACTGAATTGCATTTTAGTTTGCAACAACCACCTCAGGTTCTCCATCCACAGATTTTTCAGTGGACAATTTGTGGCTCACTATCCTTGGATTTTTCTGTGACTCCAAATTATTCGAAGAAAATTTGCAAATTCACTTTTCTTTTTTTTTCCCCGTAGAGCATATCAAAAATATTCTAAGAAAAATGCAGCTTGGGAAGCTGAGAGCAGTCTCTAGACGGTTTCCACAGTGCGTATTAAAGCACATTAAGGTATATTAAAATAGGCAGTTATGAGTGTTTTTAGAGGGTGTCTCATGTATTTGCTGATTTCAGCTATTCGCAGGTGGTTGTGATCCCTAACCCCCACAAATACCAAGGGTCCACTGTTCTTTTTCATTACTTATATTCATTGGTTTTGGTTCTGATCCGTTTTTAGGCCAGTTGGCGCCTATTAAATAGTGGATTCTGACCCTCTCAGCAACTTCCTGCTGGGTTCTATTAAAGCAGCTACTTTTTTGTACAAGTCTGGCAGTAATCAGCCTGGGTATGACTACAGAAACTTAACTCATTCGTCCCAAAAAGGCTGTAAATGTCGGTTAGTTCATAATTCAGCAAGAGGGCAATTATATTTTTCACACAAAGCTGCGTTGTAGACTTTTCCCTCCTTAATATATGAAATCATATATTAAAAACCTTTATTTATTCGCATATTTGTCTGGTATTGAGAAATGTGGCACAAATATTCCTGGTCAACCCTGTTAGGCCACTGCTGTTTATAATACACTGAATTTAACATCCTAATATGTTGTCAGTAGACATATAATGATGCGTTGTCATGAGAAGAGGTTTCATAAAACAGGAAGTAAGTGACGTTTTTGCAAAAACAAAGAATAACCACCTTTACATGACAGTTCACAGTATAGATATTTCATTGTTAAACAGTTTTTAATTTAGCCTACTGTAGTATAGAATTACCAGTTTCAGGTTTTATCATTATGTGTTTTTGAACTAGAAATGATCAAATTCAGGTTAGAGTCCTTAAGAAAACAAAGAGGACACTCCAAATCAAATCCTATTTTTAGTGTTTAGCTCACTCTGTTAATGCAAGATGGCTGCTCAAACTCTACTTCCTTTTGTACTTCAAAATAAGAGTCCTGAACATTCAGGGTGTAAAGCCTAGATCTCTCAGAGCTTATAACACTAATATTACATATACTGACCTCATTAGATACCTACAGAGGGCATATTAAAATGTCAAAAGAAATTAATGGTCAATTTGTGTTAATATCTCAGTGTCAATAATGGAAATAAATTTTCCAGACATTTTTGTACCCCAGAATCTAACTGCTTAATAACAGTCATTGTCGCTTGCCGATCCTCCTTTTAGCCGCGCTTGTTTCCATATTTCAGTTAGAGCACATTACTGACTCGGCATGTTTGTTCTGATATTCTGGAGTGAAAGAAATCTTTTTACCTCCCCCTCCTTTACTCTCAGGACACTTCATTAGGCTGACAGTGTTGTGAACAAAGAAATGTGCTGTAAGTGGTCTTATAATGGGATTCATTGGCTTAAAGAATCGAAATTTACCCCCTCCTCCTCACTGCCCCCCCCCTCTGCAGAGGCACGCACACACGCACACACACACACGCACACACACACACACACACACACACGCAGAGGGAACCGGGGGCCAAACAGGCTGACCTGCTGAATGGGTTTGTGCTGTGGTAATGATAAGGCTATTGAATGGAGCTGTACTCTGTCACGGTAGCTGCTGGGGCAGTGGTCTGACTGAAGGAATCTGATCAATATTGCGTCTCTCCCTCTTTCTCCTTTGTTTCTTTTGCAGGCCATCTTTTATCACTCCTGGTGCAATCCTTTCTCTGTTCACAAGCTGGGGGGGAAAAAAAGGTCTTATCCTATAATTAACTAGTTGTACTTGGAGATAAAGTTTAGGTCATTATTATCAGTCAGTGAGAACAAACTGATTCCTTTTGCCTTGGTTATAAGAAGAGATGTTATGGAACAAATAAATAAATCAATATGGAATTTTATTTTATCTTACCAATTTATGCACAAAGCACCGACACAGGCCTCGGTAGATGTCAAATGCCTCCTCTTTTCATCAACAAGTGACTTGGATTCATCAGTCTTTATGTTTTGTGAATTAATTTTATGCATCTGTAGCATCTGGCCTTTGCTCTCATTCCCACATGCAATCTCTTCATTTTATTGCCGGGTCACAGTATTTAAAATCTAAAAATATAATTTACATTAAATGAAGATATTCAACAATGGTTCGTGTTTTGATCACAAGGTTGAATCAGACGAGCGAGAAGGCTGGAGTTTTTATGTTCTTATCAAAGGCGGCTTTATGTCCAATCCACTTGACTTCATTTTTAATGTTAGATACACTGCAATACATTAATTTAAATGTGTTATTTTGTTGCAAGCCTTCTTTACTAATGTGATTTGAAAAGCTTATTTATAGGCTTTTATAGTTTGACCTTTGCTCATGTGCTTTTACAGATGTATAACTTGATGAAAAGCTTGTAAATACTCAGAATGGCAATTAATGTCAAAGTCTTTTAATGCTGTGTTTGAACTATTAATGTTCAGAGTAAAATAATCATATAGCAATCAGTTTAATATTTTAGCTGTGTTTGGCTAAATATTCATAGAGCATTTGTATATGTTTGAGCCTCTAATTATAATGTTTGCCATGTATGTAGAAAACAATCCAAAATAATATCAAAACGTGTCAGCCGCTTCATTTTTAGAACATTTTGAGATTATTTGTTGTTCCTCTTTCCAAACTGTAATTACAGCCAATGGTAAATAACGAGAGTAAACCTCTAAATAGTGACTAATCCATAGATCATCATGGTTGTGAGATGTCCGCCTTAGCTGCAGTCAGCTGCTTGCAAAGGTTTGATGAAGGCTTGTTAAATTTAAATTCAGACATTTTGAACAATGAAGCACAAATATTCAGAAACAAAGCAGGAAAGACAAAAAACAACAAAGAATGCAGGCCAGTCACTGTGATTCATCTCCGTCACTGTTGCATCCAGCTACACAGGCGCTGGGATGTGCCAGAAAAGAAGTAAATACCGTATGCAATACTCAAAGAAATATCTATATAATCCCTGAGCAACATGACAGAACAAGTATTTTAAATTGATGGGGCTGCAAAGAACAACCTGTTTGTCTCTCGACTAGAAACTCTGTTGTTCAGTGATATCATGACTTACTGTGAACCATGAGAAGAGGAAGACCCAGGTCAAATTAGACATAAGATATCATTTAAAGCCATATTTAGAACTATTTGTTTTCTTTATTATAGGATTCCACTCATTCTCCCACCATACTTAACAAGGCTGATGGAGGTATTTATTAGAAAACATAAAAACTACTTATGGATGTTTTATATACACATTAAAACTGACATATGTGCATGCTGCTTCAAATAGGCATGTTGAAAATCTGTAAAAAAACAAAAAAAAAACTGTCTACAAGCTGTCCATAAAACACCATCTCTTGGAAGTCATTGTAATGTTAGGTAGGAATTGATGTTTACCGATCACATCAAGGGGAACAAGAGACTTGACCTTTTAAAATTTGACAAGTGTGAATGTTGTAAACACAGAGGATTTGCCCCGTCCTGAAGCTGCTGTGCGGAAATTATAAAACAGGCACAAGCTTATTGTTGTGGCATTAGATCACTTTGTTCCAAGCTCAAGAAAAGGAAGTAATCATAAATGGTTATCAAGAAAAATGTGCGTGTGTGTGTGCACGCGCTTCACAATATCATGTCAGAACTGACAGAAAATAATTTTCCTGACTGCCTATTTTAAACAGCCTATCCATGATTCAACAGGTCATCCCCACGGTCCTAATCCTCTCATTCCTAATTTATATACTGTCTTTTCCTTTATGAGATGTAGTCATTACATCCACCAGTTTCCCCCTCACTGAGTTGTTAAAACACCAGCTGGGTGCTTTAGTGAAGAGCTTTGAATGCCTAAGCAGAAGCAACCTTCCTCTCTGCACGTATAAATATTTCAGGGACAGATGGGCAGAATAAATTGACAGTAAAATTGACATTAAATCTCCCTTCTAATTTCCAGAGAAAGAAGAGGTAGAGGCTGTAGGTGAGAAGATGATGAGGACTTACGAGGGGATAAAAATCTAAGCTCCTCTGTCAAAGCAGGAAATATAACTTGCTGAACCTGTCAGGTGTGGAAAATATGTTCTTAATTTTATTTGCACACGGCTCTGCAGGTTCCTCTGCTGTGTTTCCTAAAGTTTAGGCTTCCAAACAACATTGAACAACATCAGTAAGGCGTACTGTCACCACGACTGTAACACTGTGCATATACCTAACCTGAAGTGCCATATGGTTTGTTGCGCAGAGCCATCTGGGAAGTCGTTTGAGGAAAGCGGTAAAGGACAGGTACTTTCAAAGAGTGCTTGGCAGGTTATCGGATAAACCACCTGTCTATAACCTTCTCCCATGACTGAATTTTAACAATGAACCACACATCAACGGAGGATGACAAGTTGATCCAGATTGGATGCATTTTGGCTTAGAAGTTGTTGTTTTTTACTTGAGGATATTTTCAAAATTATGAAGATTAACTGTTAGAACCAAGTTGTTTTTACTGTGGGGAAAATAAGTTTTTGATACAGGGCTGATTTTCCAGGTTTTGCGTCATACAAAAATTGGGGAGTTCTGTAATTTTCACCGTATGTACACCTCAAATGGGAAATAACATTGTGTTATTTTAAATGGTTAATTAGAAAGAAATAAGTATTTGATACAACAGAAAAGTAAAACGTCATATTTGGTCTTTGTTTACATTTCCGGAGGCCAGATGTTTCCTGTAGTCGTTGATCAGGTTTTCACATGATCCACCAGTGGGTGTGAACATCTATTGGGTTACTATTTATTGTGATAAAATCCAAATTATGTATCATGTAAAAAGCATAAAACATGATTTTCTGGATTTTTCTTAGTTTATGTCTGTCATTGTATTGTTGTAATTATATTTTCATACGTCTCAATTCAGTTTAATCTGAGTAAAACTCAACAAATTGGCAGTTTATCAAATACTTATTTCCCCCAATGTATATATTAT